>NW_006406789.1:0-1247 GCF_000299155.1 Elephantulus edwardii
ATATATAAAGTTGTGAAGTATGATCATTTGAGAACATACTTTTGCCCAAAAGGAACCTGTATATCAGTCAAG
Source organism: Elephantulus edwardii (assembly GCF_000299155.1). Lineage (NCBI taxonomy): Eukaryota > Metazoa > Chordata > Mammalia > Macroscelidea > Macroscelididae > Elephantulus > Elephantulus edwardii. The sequence goes on from NW_006406789.1 coordinate 73, forward strand.
AATGGTGTGGTGTCCTGTTGAGTCAGAAATAGCTGACCCTCCAGTGAATTTTTCAGAGACAGTAAATCATGTGGGTGGAGATTTTCCATCCTTCTCCAGCAGAGCAGCTGGTGGATTAAACAACATGTCTTTGGGACTGCAAAAAACAAAAATAGACCTGGAGAAATGGAAGAATATCCTTTGCTCATGGATAGGAAGACTCAATATTGTGAAAATGACAATAGTGTCATAGGCAATCTGCATGTTCAATGCAATCTCAATACAAATATACATTCCATTCTTCAATGAGATAAAAAACTGCAATGTCCAATTTCATTTGGAATGGAAAGAGGCCCAGCATAGGCAAAGCACACCTTAAAAAGAGAAACAAGGTAGAAGGCACCTCAATCCCTGATTTCAAATCCTATTACACTGCCATGGTGGTCAAGACATCGTGGTACTGGTACAATGACAGACACACAGATCAATGGAACAGAATTGAGAATCCAGAAATCAGCCCATCTACCTATGGTCAACTGATTTTTGATAAGGAGATGAAATCAGTTAAGTGGGGAAATGACAGCCTTTTTAACAAATGGTATTGGCAAAATTGCAAAACTATCTGCAGAAAACTCAAACACACACCTCACTCCATACACAAAAAACAACTCAAAGTGAATCAAGGACTTAGGACTAAAGCCAAGGACTATAAAATTCTTTAGAGAAAAGCTTGGAAGAACTCTAGAAACACTAATCCACAATTTGAACAGCCTTCAAAGCGTTATGAAAAACCTACAACCAGGAGAGGATAAATAGATGAATGGGACCTTCTAAGAATCAAATCCCTATGCACATCCAAAACCTTCTCCAACAGGGTAAAACAGACTGGGAAAAAGTATTTGGTAATGACATGTCAGATAAGGGACTGATATCTAGAATTTATATAATATTCAAATACCAGAACAAGAAAAATGTAAACAACCGAATTGAAAAATGGGCACGGTATATGAATAGACCCATCAACAAAGATGATATTCAAATAGCTCTATGAGAGATGCAAATCAAAACAACTATGAGATAGCATCTCACCCAGTAAGAACAGCAAAATTTAACAGAATAGCAAACAACAAATACTGGCAAGGTTGTGGAGAAACGGGAACCCTTATCCACTGTTGGTGGGAGTGTAAAATGGTGCA
>NW_006406790.1:0-1279 GCF_000299155.1 Elephantulus edwardii
TGGGCTCTAAACCACTTAACAGTTTTGAATTGATAATTAGCTACAATGTAAAAATAAAAATACATTCTCCAAGAGTTGCAGATGAGGGTGGATTAAGAAATATTAGAGATCTGTTTTCATTCAGTCATCTTTATTAGAAAATTACTAAAGTCAACAGACTTTTTTTAATAAAGAGCATAGAAAGCTAAAAATACTAAGAAATTTCATTTTGTTCGCTAAATATGGTCTTGAAATTCCTCAAATCTGCTGCTCTAATACAGAGCATTTATATACATAAAATGAGCATAGTCATTTTGAATAAAATTTATTTACAAATACTGTGTTCTTGCTCTAAATGCTGTTATTTTTCCAAATTAGGATAGTTGTTTTCTTTCTCAGGACAGCTGTCAGTTTAAGTCAACTGTGCATGTCTCTCTAGAAAAGATTCTAATCTCATTTCTTCTTTCCTCCTGTTTCTGCCCACTCAGACACCCTTTACACAGTTCAGTATAGCCTCCTATCTCAACAGGGGTTTCTCCTTCACTTTCTACTTTCTGGATTCCATATTCTTCTGTGGCTTTCCCAGGATTGATTTCAGGTAAGGGAGCCAATAGCTGGAGCTAATTCCTCATCTTGAGAGAATTTAAAATTCAGCTCTGTATTTCTAATTTTAAATTTAGACAGATGACTTCACTTGCTGGAGCTTGTTTCTAAATCTGTTGAAATGTGGTCACAGACATGTTCTAATAATTCAAACTTAATGTAAAAACTGCATTCTCAGCTCCTCTCTTGACTCTCACTGTTCAGGCAAGAAAGCACAGGTGTTAGGAACTAGATATATTGGATCGCAGGTAGAGGGTCCTGGGAATCATAGATTAGGAAAAGGTGGTGATTGCATACACCCAGATCTTTCTGCTATCGTAGAGACTGTGCTGGACCTGTTGACCTTTGTGATATCTGTCAAAGTTTCTGAGTCTGACTTATAATATCTGAGAGGAGAAGACTGTTTTCACCTTTGAAGCCCTTTCTAGAGAGGGTGTTAGACGCAAAGTACCACACTTAGAGCATGAAGCCTAGGGGACTGTGTTCTGGAGGGTTTTTTGGGCATGTACCTCTCCACCTTAAAAGTTGGAAAGTGGAAAGGTCTCGCTTAAATCTCTTCTGCTCTAGCCAACTTTGGTTGAAACTGGGAAAGAACTAAGGTTTGTCAAAACTCTGAAAGTAAATAAGTAAAGGTAATTCTGAATTGCCTGTTTTGTGGATTTTGAGGTAAACCTAAATAAATCCTAATTTTTTTTTT
>NW_006406791.1:0-1218 GCF_000299155.1 Elephantulus edwardii
GTCCAAAGAGCTGGAGTTAGAAAACCAAAAGAGAAGAGCACACTCAACATTTCTGAAGCTGAAATAAGTGAAGAGAAAATTCAAGCTCAAGTTTGAATACTGAAGGATTCTATAGGCAAAATATTGAATGATGCAGAAAGCATTAAAAAAAACAAAGTAGAAGCAAATAGAATAGTCAAAGCACGAATTAAAAGAACAATGTTGGAGAACTAACTCTACCTGATCTCAAGACAATATGAAAGTACAGTAAACAGGACAGTGTGATGTTTTCATAAACCCAAACAAATAGCTCAATAGAACAGAAGAAAATCCAGAGATAGACTCTCGCATATGTGATCACTAGAGCTTCTAAAGAAAAAGATGTCAGGGCAATTAAGTGAAAAAAGGAAAGACTTTTCGACAGCTGATTCCGGAATCACTGATTATGCACATAGAAATAGAACAACTTTCACCTGCTTTTTCATGATCCAAGGAGAATCAAAGAACTAAATAAAGAACTAAAGCAAAACTCAAGGCATTTTAATAAATCATAGGGAAATATTTTCATAACTTGTAAGCAAACACTTCTTAGGTATGATACCAAAAGCCCAAGCCATTAAAAATGATAAATTACACATCATTAACATTTTAAACTTCATACTAGGAGAAAATAATTGCATTACAAGGAAATTGTATCTAGTTTAAAAAGAATATGCTCACAACTTAGTAAACAGCGTGTTGTTGTTGGGAAAATTGTTTTCAACGGACACTATTTCACAAGTCTATGTTTCCCAACTACTAAGCCTTCTTCCTTGTTCCCAACTTTTGCATCCCAGTCACCCATTATTACTAATGTGTCTTGGTTGCATGTTCAATCAATTTCTGATTGTAACAGTTGTTAGAAGTCAAATATTCCTTCCTTTTTAGCTCTGGTTGCTGGTGCATAAATTTGAATGATAGTGATATTAATAGGTCTTCCTTATATGCATATGGATATTATCCTGTCACTCACACATTGTATTTCATGATGGATCTAGAAATGGTCTTTTATACTATGAATGCTACCCCATTTAGTTCCACCTTTTCATTTCCGGCAGAGTAGATCATATGATTGCGTAATTTAAAATGATCCATGTCAAGCCATTTCATTTTGCCAATGCTTAGTATGTCAATATTTATGCATTCATTTCTTCCTTAACAATCTCAACTTTTCCTACTTTCATACTTCTCACATTCCAC
>NW_006406792.1:0-1220 GCF_000299155.1 Elephantulus edwardii
CTCTTTAGTATCTTGAATTCTTCCTTGTGCTTTGGCTTCTCTGTGCTTCAGTGCAATATTCAGATTCTCTTCTGACATCCATTTTAGTCTTTCTTCCTCTTCTGGCTTTGCAATGACCATTTGAACTCTTCCTAGATTATACCCTTGATATCCTCCCACAGCTCATCTGGTCTTCTCTCATTAGTATTCAAGGCCTCAAACCTGTTCCTGAGATAGTTCTGAAATTCAGGTGGCATAGACTCACAGTTATATTTTGGTTCTAATTTTAGACAGATCCTAGCTAAAAGCACGGAATACCAGAGGAATGTATATCTGTGTTTCATTGACTATGGAAAGGCATTTGGCTGTGTAGATCATAACAAACTGTGACTGACTCTGAAAAGAATGGGAACCCCAGAACACTTGATCGTGCTAATGAGAAACCTAAACTTGGACCAAGAGGCAGTCATCAGAACAGAGCAAGAAAACACTGCATGGTTCAAATTTGAGACGGGCATATGCCAGTGATGTGTCCTGTCTCCATACCTTTTTAACCTGTATGCAGAACAGATTATCCAGAAGGCTGGTCTCTATGAGGAGAAATATGGCTTCAGGATTGGTGGAAGATCTATCAACAATCTGTGTTATGCAAATAACACAACCATGCTTGCTGAAACTGAGGAGGACCTGAAGCAACTTCTGCAGAGGGTCAAGGACTGTAGCCACCAATATGGACTGAGGCTCATTGTCAACAAGACAAAGATTCTCACCACTGGACCAATTGGCAGCATCAGGATGGATGGTGAAGAGATTGAGATTCTTCACAGCTTTAATTCGCTCGGCTCCACAGTGAACACTCTTGGCACCAGCAGCCAGGAAATTAAAAGACGTATTGCAATGGGAAAGTCTGCTGTTAGAGAATTTTCCAAAGTTCTGAAGAGCAATTGTGTCTCTCTGGAGACTAAGGTGCATCTGATACCGGCCATTGTCTTTGCAATCACTTGTTATGCATCAGAGAGTTGGATAATGACTAGGGAGGATAGAAGGAGAATTGATACCTTTGAGCTGTGGTGTTGGAGAAGAGAATTGGTGGTACCATGGACCGCTAGGAAAACAAACAGATTCATCCTGGAGAGGATTTAACCAGGTGACTCCTTGGAGGCAAGGGTTCTGGGGCTTCGTCTGACATACTTTGGACATGTTGCCAGGAGGGACTGGTCCTTGGAGAGGGACATCATGCT
>NW_006406793.1:0-1243 GCF_000299155.1 Elephantulus edwardii
TAAATATACATTAATCTAATGTTTATTATTGGTTACCAAAATTGGTACAGTGGAGATTTCACTAGATAAAGAATTGCTAAGTGCTTTAGCATAAACTCATAGAGCCCCTATGATTAATACCATGTGCTATCCTCTATTATCATCACAATCTCCAAAATGTTTGCGCCTATAATTATACTCACTGTGTCAATCCACCTTGTTGAAGGCCTTCCCCTCTTTCTCTGACACTCTACTTTACCAAGCATGATGTCTTTTTCCAAGGAATGATGTCATCTGATAACATGACCAGAGTAGGTAAGATTAAGTTTTACCATGTTTGGCCCTCTAGAGCACCTTGGTTGCATATCCTCTAAGACATATTTTTTTTTGTTCCTTTAGCAGTCTATGGACTAGTCAATATTCTTTGCCAGCATCACATTTCAAGGGCATAGATTCATCTTTGATTTTCCTTATTATTGTCTAAATTTAACATGTATGAAGCAATAGAAGATATCATGACTGGGGTCCAGTACACCTTAGTCTTTAAACCAATTTCCTTGCTCTTTAGTTCCTAAAAGTGGTCCTTGATAATAGATTTTCCCAATGCAACATGTCTTTTGATTTCTTGACTGCTACTTTCGAGAATATTGATTACAGATGCATGGAAAATGAAATCACTGACAACTTCAGTCTTTTCTCCATATATAATATTATTGCCTATTTGTCCAGTTGCGAAGATTCTTGTGTCTTTGATGCTGAGATTTAACCCATATTGAAGGCTGTGGTATTTTATCTTCTTCATAAGTGTTGTCAGTGGTCTTCACTTAAAGAAAACAAGGTTGTATCAATTGCCTGATGTGGATTGTTGATGAGTTTTCCTGCAATCCTGATGCCTCCTTACTTACTATTACAGACCAGCTTCTCTATTATTGGCCCAACATACAGACTGAATAGATATTCAACAGAGGTTATAACCTTCACATGCACCTTTCCTCATTTTAAACTATCAAGCATTTCCTTGTTCCATTCAAACAACTGCTTCGGAGTCTGTATACAGATTTTGAAAGAGCATAATTAACTGTTTTGGAATTCTCATTCTCTCAATCTTATTCAAAAGTTACTATGGTCCACCACACATGATCCGCAGGAGGATGATTTTGTGTAGTCAATAAAACACAAATAAACATCTTTCTGGTTTTCTCTACTTTTAGCCAAAATCCTTCTAACATTAATGATGTCCCTCATTCCACAGCCTTTTCTGAAT
>NW_006406794.1:0-1276 GCF_000299155.1 Elephantulus edwardii
CAAATGCCTTTGCATAATCAATGAAACACAGATAGACATTCTTCTGGTATTCCCTGCTTTCAGCTAAGATTCATCTAACATCAGCTACAATATCCCTAGTACCACGACCCCTTCTAAACCCAGCCTGGACTTCTGGCAGTTCTCTCCTGATTGTGCTGTTCCAGTCATTTTTAGATCATCTTCAGTAGAATCTTGCTTGCATGTGAAATCAATGATACTGTTCTATAGTTTCCACACTGTTGGGTCACCCTTCTTTGGAATGGAAACAAATACAGATCTCTTCCAGTCAGTTGGCCAAGTGCTTGTTCTCCAGATTCCTTGGCACAACTTGGTGAGCACACCCAGGGCAGCATCTGATAGCTGAAATACGTCAATTGGTATACCATCTATTCCTGGAGCCTTATTTTTTGTTATTTCCTTCAAAGCAGCTTGAACTTCTTCATCACCATAGGCTCTTGCTCATATGTTATTTTATTAAATTCTTCTGTGTCTGCCAATTCCTGTTGATACAGTGACTCAGTATATTCTTTCCATCTTCTTTTAATACTTTCTGGATCATTTAATATTCTGCCGAAAGCATCCTTGATTATAGCAACTCGAGGTTTGAATTTGTTCTTCAGTTCCTTGAGCTTAGGAAATGCTAAGGGGAGAGCTCTGGTGGCCTAGTGACAAGAAGCTGCATTGCAATCCCAGAGGTATGTGAATCGAATCCACCAGATGCTCTGCTGAAGGAGGAGGGGGATCTCTTCCTGTACCAGTCAGATCCAATTTGACGGTACACACACAGGCAAAAAAAAATAAAATATATATATAAAAAAAAAGAAAGGCTGAACGAGTTCAGCCCCTTTGCTTTTCCTATTCCAGCTCCTTGCACATTTCATTGTAATATTTTGTCTGAAATGCTTGCTGCAGCCGTCAGTATGGATTGAGGCTCAATATCAAGAAGACAAAGATTTTCACCACTGGACCAATTGGCAGCATCAGGATGGATGGTGAAGAGATTGAGATTGTTAACAACTTTAGTCTGCTTGGTTCCATGGTCAACATTCTTGGCACCAGTAGCCAGGAAATAAAAAAACATATTTGCTGTTAGGGACCTCTCCAGGGTACTAAAGAGCAATGGTGTCACTCTGGAGACTAAGGTGTGTCTGATACAGGCTATGGTCTTTGCAATCACTTGTTATGCATCAGAGAGTTGAACAATGACTAGGAAGGATAAGAGAATTGATGCCTTTGCGCTGTGGTACTGGAGAAGAGTATTGAATATACCATGGAC
>NW_006406795.1:0-1276 GCF_000299155.1 Elephantulus edwardii
TCCTGATAACATGACCAAAATAGACAGAGACTTGACATCCTCAGTTCTAAGAATCATATTGACTATACTACTTTTACAATAGATTTGTTCTTTTGACAGTCCATGATGTATACACTAATCTTCAAAAATACTCCAAAGGCATCCATTCTTTACTCTTCCTTAGTCATTGAAAGCAAGGGCACGATATTATCTTTAAAATATCTATTTTCCTTAGCACTCTAAAGAGGTCCTTGGAAGCAGATAGGCCCCTTGCAGTACTACATTTGTTTGATTTATTGACTGTTGATTCCATGGGTGTTGTGGAGAAAATGTAAAATTAAATCTTTGGCAAATTCTTCCTTTTTCCCATTTGTCATAATGTTGCCTGTTGATCCAGTGGTGAGCATTTTTCTTTTATGTTCAGGTGTAATCCATATTGAAGACTTTAGTCTGTATTTCATCAATAAGTACTTCAAGTTATCTTCATTTTCTACAAGCAGGGTTGTGTCACCTGTAGATTGTCTTCTTCTAATCCTAATATTACATTATTCTTTATACAGTCCAGTATCTCTGATTATTTTCAGAGTTTATAGAGTAAATAGATATGATAAAAGGACACACACTTGAAACAAACTTTTGCTGATTTAAAGCCATAAACTATCTCTTTGTTCTATTCAAATCACTGCTTCTTTGTCTATATACAAGTTCCACACAAGCACAAGAATATCTGCTTTCAGTAATATGCTCTTTTAAAGAACCATCTATATGGGATCAAACTGACATCAGCAACTAGAAAGGTTAGAAAGAAAATTTGGTTTATGGAGTTTAGGTCAATGAAGGAGGAAAAAAATTGGAATAGGATAAGAATAGTTGCACAACTCAAAAAATTTTCACTATAATTTTAGAAATTCCTAAATTGATGTATGTTTTCAACCACGACAAAAAAATAAAATAATATATACAAAAGTGCATGGTCTTGAGATTTAAAAGAAGAACATTCCAAGTAAGAATTTCCTCCTGGTTTGTTCTGATTAAATCACATGATTCTGGCATTGTACTTTTCCTAGGGTCATGATGTCAAGATTTTTTTTTTAAAAAAAGGAAACCTAATTGTGCTCATTACTCAAACAAAATAACACTTAACTGTGTGAACTTTGAACAAAATAAATTAATTTACTTTTTTAAGGAAAATAAACGGAGAGTGGATGCTTTTGAGCTGTGGTGCTGGAGAAGAGTACTGAATGTACCATGGACTGCCAGGAAAACAAACAGATTCATCTTGGAGAGGTTTAAACCA
>NW_006406796.1:0-1218 GCF_000299155.1 Elephantulus edwardii
GCTGCCCTAGATGTGCTCACCAAGTTGTGTCAAGAAATCTGAAGAGCAACCACTTGGCCAACTGGCTGGAAGAGATCTATATTTGTTCCCATTGCAAAGAAAGGTGACCCAACAGAGTGTGGAAACTACAGAATAAATCATTAATATCACATACAAGGAAGATTCTGCTGAAGATTATCCAAAAACAACTGAAATAGCACATCAACACAGAACTACCAGAAATGCAGGCTGAATTTAGAAGGGGTTGGGTTACTAGGGATATTGAAGTTATTGTTAGATAGATCTTGACTGAAATCAGGGAGTATGAGAGGCATGTCTATCTTTGTTTCATTAATCAATGACATAATCAATGCATAATCATGCAAAGACATTTGTGTGAGTCACAACAAACTGTGGCTAACTCTGAAAAGAATGAGAATCCCAGAACACCTGATTGTGCTAATGCAAAACCTATACTTGGACCAGGAATCAGTCATCAGAACAGAGCAAGGAAACATGGCATGGTTCAAAATTGGGAAAGATGTACACCACGAATGTGTCCTATCTCCATATCTTTTCAATCTAAATGCAGAACAGATTATACAGGAGGCTGGACTCTATGAGGAAAAGAAGGATTGGAGGAAAATATATCAACAATCTTCTTTATGCAGATGACACAACCCTGCTTGCTGAAACTGAGGAGGACCTGAAGTGTTTGCTGCAGAAGGTTAAGGACTGAAGCCTTCACTATGGATTGAGGCTCAATATCAAGAAAACAAAGATTCTCACCACTGAGCAAGTTGGCAGCATCATGATAGATGGTGAAGAGATTGAAATTTTTGACAGCTTTAGTTTACTTGGCTCCACAATCAAAACTTTTGGCACTAGCGGCTAGAAAATTAAAGAATGTGATTTATTAAATTAAGTTAATGTGATGGGAAAGTCTGCTGTTAGGGAACTCTCCAAAATACTGAAGACAATGATGTCACTCTGGAGACTAAGGTGTGCCTGAAACAGGCCATGGTCTTTGCAATCACTTGATATGTGTCAGAGTGCTTGACAATGACTAGGGGTGACAGAAGGAGAATTGATGCCTTTGAAATGTGGTGTTGGAAAAGAGTATTGAATAATCTATGGACTACTAAGAAAACTAACAGGTTTGTCCTGGAAAGGATTAAACCAGCCTGCTCCTTGGAGGCAAGGATTCTGAAGCTTTGTCTGACATACTTTGGACATGTT
>NW_006406797.1:0-1275 GCF_000299155.1 Elephantulus edwardii
GTTTCAATTGTTTTTCTGTTTACTACTTCATTTATTTCTGCCCTAATTGTTACAATTTCAGGTTTTTTAAAGGGTTCCAGATTTTCTTGATTTTTTTTTTCAGTTTTTGGAGATGTTGGTTTAGAGAGTCAATTATCATTTTGTTCTAGCTTTTCATGTGTTTCCTTATTAGTAAAAATTGACCTCTGATTACTGCTTTCCCTGTTTCCCAGTGATTTTGGCAAGCTTTGTTTTTATTGTCATTTTTTTCAAGAAACATTTAATTTCATTTTTAATTTTTTCCTAGTATCCACTCATGTTCAAGCAAGGGATTATTTGGCTTCCAAATGTATGGGGTTTTTCCTCCTTTATCCTCTTGTTATTAATTTCTAATTTTGTAGCATTTGGTCTGAGAGGATGCTTTGTATTATTTCTATGTTTTTCAATTTATTAATGCTTGCCTTGTGACCTAAAAAATGTGATCTATTCTGGAGAACATTCCATGCACATTGGAGAAGAAGATAGGCTGTGTTTTTTTGGATGCATTAGTCTATATATATCTATGAGATCAAGTTGGTTTATTGTGTGGTTTAACTCTTCAGCATCTTTGTTGAGTTTCTTTCTGCTAATTCTATCTTTTCCTAAGAGTGGTGTATTGAAATCTACAACTACTGTTGTGATGTTGTCTAGTTCCTTTTTCAGTTTTGTTAATGTTTGCTTTGTGTATTCTGCAGCTGTATCATTTGGTGCATAAATATTTATTATTGTTATGGCTTCTTTTTCTATTGACACTTTAAGCATTATGCAGAGACTTTACTTGTCATTTGTCAGGGTTTTAGCATTGAAATCTATCTTATCAGAGACTAATATCATTGTTGTTGTTGTTGTTGTTAAGTGCTGTTGAGTCCTTTGGGACTCATAGCGACCCTATGGACAACAGCCCTAAACCCTGCTCTATCCTGTGCCTATCTCATTGCCTCTGACACACCCATCCCGATTACCCCAGTCACTGAATCAATCCACCTCGTAGAAGGTCTTGACCTCCTGTGCTGTCCCTTCACCCTCCCAAGCATGATGTCCCCCTCTAAAGACCTGTCTCTCCTTACAACATGTCCAAAGTATGTCAGGTGTAGCCTCAGAATCCTTGCCTCCAAGGAGCAGACTGGTTTAACCCTCTCTACGACGAATCTATTTGTTTTCTTGGTAGTCCATGGTACATTCAATACTCTTCTCCAGCACCACAGCTCAAAGGCATCAATTCTCCTTCTATCCTCCCTAGTCATTGTCCAACTCTCT
>NW_006406798.1:0-1275 GCF_000299155.1 Elephantulus edwardii
AACAACAACAACAAGAAGTCTCAACAATTATTAAAATAGCTAGATAGAAAAATATAAGAATATAGGAGACTTAAACACTAGCAACCAACTCATCCTTGCTGATATTTAGAAAACAGTCTACTCGGTGACTAGATGTTCTTTACAACCACACAGAAAACATTCTCTAAGAGAGGCCATATGCCAACCCATGAAACACTTCTCAGTGAATTTAAGTTTTCAAATGATATGAATATGTTCTCTGCCATGGAACAATAACATTAGAGATCAACAACAGAAAAAATTTCAGAACTTACCAGCTCTTTGGATATTAAACAACACACTTTTCAATACACCACTTGTCAAATAAAACATCAGAAGGAAATTTTTTAACTATTTCAAGCTAATTTAAAAATGAAAATTCACAAGATCAAAATTGAAGAGCTCTTGAAGATCAATGATTTAAGGGAAGATATAAAATTACTTTTTACATCTATTGATAGGATTATGTTGTTATTAGGTGCTGTTGAATTGAGTACAACTCATAGCAACTCTATAAAAAATTGACCAGAACACTACCTATCCTGTGTCATCCTTAACATTTCTGATGCACTACAACTCAGTGTTGAAGTCACTGTGTCAATCCATCTCATTGACAGTCTTCTTCTCCTTCTCTGGGCCTCCATATTTCCAAGCATGATATCCCTTTCAAAGAAAAAGTCTTGCTTAGCTACATGTTCAAATTATGAAAGACAAGTGTTGCCGTCTATGCATCCAAGGAGAAAATATAAAATTGAAGATCAGTAATCAAACGAAAAAGTATAGTTACAGGCATCACAAACAGAGAAGAAAAATCTTAAATTGGTAAGATACGCTTCTAAATTAAAAACAAAAACAAAAAAAAACACCCCAGAACACAAAACAACCACAAGATAACCCAACTAGAAATAGAAAGCAAAGTAAATACAAAGTAAGCAGAATAAAAGCAATCATTAAGATTAGTTCAGAAAACAATGATAAAGAAATTACAAAACCAAATCAGGGTAACCAAAAGTTAACTCTTGGAAAAAGACAATAAAATTTACAGAACTTTAGTTCTACTTGCCAGGAAAAAAAGAGAGAAGACATAAATTACCAAAATTATAAAAGAGAATGACACACCAACTTTATATAATCAAAGGATTTTAAGCAAATATCATTAAAAACTTTATGCTCACAAATTACATAATTTACATGAAATGAATGGATTTCTAGAAAGATATAAACTGTCAAAACCAAGCCAAGAATAAATTTAAAAAT
>NW_006406799.1:0-1259 GCF_000299155.1 Elephantulus edwardii
TCATTCATTGTTGCACTTTTCTCCCTGCTCACCCCTTCCCTCCCCGCCCCCCAAATCACTTTGCTCCTTGAAAAAGAAAAACTCTTTCATTGTTATGCAATCCCTTCCACCAAGTTCACTCCACTATGCAGCCTTCTTTGGAGAGGGACATGATGTTAGGAAGGGTGGAGGGGTGGCGAACGAGAGGAAGACCCTAAACCAGGTGGCTAGACACAGTGTCTGCCTCAGTGGGCTCTTGTGTGTCAGAAGCGTGAGGATGGCACAGGAAAGGACTGGGTTCAGATCTTTTGTTCATAGGGTTGCTATGAGTCACGCTGGACTTAATGGCACCCAACAACAACAACAATGCAGTAGTGGAATGTTGTTGTTATATACCATACAAAATTAATTTCATTGATAAAAGTTGAGCCTTCAAAGGCAGGTGAGAGGATTTTGCATTATCCAGGCTTTGTTTCTTTCACGTTCTGTGGGACTAGCATAGGCCTGTGGCAGCAGTATCTTTACTCATTAACTTCATAGGGGGAAAGAATCCATGTTAATACCAACATTTTAGATAGCACAGTTCTTAAAAGGTCAATTATATCCCCCTCACCCCATTCCATGAATCATTTTTTAAAAACAATGTTAACAGAAAATGTCCCTTTTTAGACACTCCCACCTCTGTGCTGGGTTTAATAATTTGTTGGAGTGGAGTTATAAAGACTATAGCTAAAAAAGCTTTTTTAAGTAACCCATTGGACTGCACATACAGGTTACTTTTCCATAACAAAGTATTGACTAAGAGAAAGAAACACATCACATTAACTGTTCTGTGATACTTATGCTCCCTTTTCCTTGTGCTTTCTTACATCTGAACAGTGAATTTTGTGGATTATGGTGGACTCCTCTTGGTTGTTTTCTGGGCTTGATCTTGGTGTTGTAGAAAGATAAAACCTTTGACGAGTCAGAAAGACCTGACTTTGGCTCTAGTCTCCTTGTCACCATGAGCAAATGGTTTCTATTTATAACTATATGAGATACTGGCAATAACTACATGAGATATTGAGAGGATTGTTGTTGTTGTTGTGTGCAGCAGAATAGCTTGTGATCGTAGTGACCCTAGGTACAATAGCCCTGAAACCTGTTCTATCCTGTGCCAACTTTACTCTCTGATAATACACCTACCCTAATTACTTCAGTCACTGAATAAATTCAGCTCATCAATGATCTTCCTCTCTTTCCCTGTCCTTCCATCCTTCCAAGCATGATGTCCCTCTCCA
>NW_006406800.1:0-1214 GCF_000299155.1 Elephantulus edwardii
TGTGTGTGTCTGTGTGTGTGTGTGCAGGGCCAGCAAAAGAGAGGAAGACTCCCAAGCCAGATGGATTGACACAGTAACTGCAGCAAGTGTTTCAGAGATGATGAGGATGGTGCAGGATAGGACAGGGTTCAGATGTGCTGTCCTTAGGATCACTAGGAGTTGTGTTCAACTCAAAGGCACCTAACAACAACAAATGACTTGTCTCTTCTACTCCTGAGTGGTTGATATCTCTTTCACCATCCTTGTTTTGCTGACTCACTCCTTTTTGAGATTTTTTTATATCTCAAAAGATGAGTTAAAAATACCCTATACAAATCCTTCCTCATTAAGATAATAATAATTAGTGGCTGGAATACAAAGTGGGAAAATATGATCTTGATGACAGAAATAGGTCATAATAAAATTCATATAATTAGTGAAGTATTCATTGCAAATTATCTTTTTCAAAAGTATTAACAGTGGCTATATGCATGAGACAAACCTAATGGAATATATAGGAATTTAAAGAAGATGCAGAAACTGAATATAAGCAATCAAAACAAGACCTAGGGCCAATCATGGAACAGAACATCAACTATTAAATGCAGATTCTAACTGAAGCTGGAGAATATGAAATCAAGTCCAGAAGAGCCAAAATACAAACTCAAGTTAATCTCATTTAAATTTTTGTATTGTGATTTTAATGAAAGTTTACAGAAAAGTTGGATTTTCATTCATTCATTGTCTTTCCCTCCTCCAGTTCATTTTCTTTTATAAAGTATTTTTTAAAGTATTAATTGTTGCACAATTTCCTCCCTCCCCCCACCCAGTCCACTTTGCAATGCACCTCTTTTTTCTTTTCCATTTCAATTAATTTTTTTTTAAATTTTACACTGGTTTACCTACTGCTTCACCTATACTGGTTTGTATACAGTGCCCCTCAGACCAGATCCCCCCAGCTCCCCAACTCACCCCCTTTTATCCATCAAACCATGTGACCTCATGATTCGCCCCTGTCCATCCCTATCCCTCTGCTTTGACCCCCCTTAGATCCTCACACATGCTGTACTAGTTATCCATTTCTACAATAATGGTCTTATACAGTATTTGTCCTTATGGGACTGAGTTTCAATTCTGGACTGTTGTCTTACAATTAATGTTGTTGTTGTTGTTGTTATGTGCCATCCAGTCGTTTTCGACTCATAGCGACCCTATGCACAACAGCCTTAACCCTG
>NW_006406801.1:0-1274 GCF_000299155.1 Elephantulus edwardii
CACCTGTCAGGTCCATCCGATTCAGGACAATCAGCTCCCTCAGATGCACTTCGAGCATATTTACTCTTTTCCCGTGTTCTATAGACCAATTTTCCTTTCATAATTATAATTTTAAAGCCTCTCTGAATGTTTCTTTGAGAATTTTTGTTTTATATCATGTGAGTTGAGTTAAAGCCTATGTCTCTGGAGACCCTCTGAGCTCTATTACACTCTGGTTCTCCTCATTTCTTGCTGCACCACCTTCCTCCTCGTCCTCCTCGTCCTCCTTCTTTTCGTCCTTCTCCTCCTCTTCCTCCTGCATGGCAGCTTGACCAGGAGTTTGACAGGAGCGTAGCTCAGTGCGGCAGCCTTGTGGATACAGTTTGTCACAAGCAGAGAGCTCTGACTCAAGAAGACCCAAGTGAGGTTGACCAGCGGTGTATCCAGTGCACACCGCCATTGATCACGTTCCTGGTGCTGTACATGTTTGTGAGAGGAAAGTGCCCATCTTACTGTGTCTGAGGTGCTGGTGGATTTGAATTTCAGTAAGGTTGCTCTGTTTCTCTTACTATCTCGCTCTTACTTGCTTTTTTGTGGACGTTGGAGTTTCTTTGAACATTTATCTCAAACTATTTCTTATTTCATGCTAGTTTTCTGAAAGTGAGTTTTCCCGTGAACAATACTATTACTCCAAGGAAACCCCATATCCTATTGCACCAGCTTCCTCTCCCACCTCTATAGGAGCTTAGAGGAGACTTTGTAGGAGCACTGACCACACCTGCTTTCTTGGGGATACATTTTGTCAATACTGGCAGAGTTGGCTGAGACTGAGCCAGGCCTGGGCCACAGGTGGCTGGAAATCCACGTCACAGCGACCCCTCTTTAGGTTCTCATGCTGTGAGAATGTCTGTGAGCAAACTGCACATCCTCGTGTCTCGGAGGGGTCCCCCCTTGGAGGAGCAGGTAATGGACACGTTCCTGGGTTCCCTTCAGTCTGCAGGGTCGTGCTCTCCAACCCAAAGGAAACTTGTCTCAGTAAGGCCGTCTTCCAGTTCTCCTGGACATGAAAGAGGGGTTATCCCTACCTTGTGATGACAGCCTCCAAGAACAGAGTGGAGGAGGGTCAGTTGTGAGTTGTTTTTGACTCCATGATACTATGTTTTCCCACGTCCAGGTACTTTGTGAGTATCTTTCCCAGAGTCTCTCAGTTCTGCCCTATTGTGTGTATTTATTGAATGTCTTTCTGTTTTCTAAGAATTTTCCTTTTGTTTCATGTGACAGAAATCTTAGTTGGC
>NW_006406802.1:0-1197 GCF_000299155.1 Elephantulus edwardii
CAAAGGCTTTTGACTGTGTGGACCACAACAAGATATGGCTGACTCTTAGAAGATTGGGAATCACAGAACACTTGATTGTGCTAATGGAAAACCTATACTTGGACCAAGAGGCAGTTATTAGAACAGAGTGGGGAGACACTGGATGGTTCAAAATCAAGAAAGAGGTCCGTCAGGGATGTATTTTGCCTCCTACCTTTTGAATCTGGAACAGGTCATCTGACACGCTGGGCTGTATGAGGAGGAATGTGGCATCAAAATTGGTGGAAGAATCATTAACAACCTGAATTATGCAGATGACACAACACTGCTTGCTGAAGCTGAGGAGGACCTGAAGCACTTGCTGCAGAAAGTCAAGGACTGCAGTCTTGTATTATGGATTGAAGCTCAATATCAAGAAAGCAAAGATTCTCACTACTGGGCCAATTGGCAGCATCAGTATGGATGGTGAAGAGATTGATAGAGTTAACAGTTTTAGTTTACTTGGCTCCACAGTCAACACTCTTGGTAACAACAGCCAGGAAATCAGGAGATGAATTGCATTGGGAAAGTCAACTGTGAGGGACCTCTCAAGAGTACTGAAGAGCAGTGATGTAAGGCTGGAAACTAAGGTGAGCCTGATCCAGGCTATAGTCTTCGCAATTACATGCTACACATTGGAGAGCTGGACAGTGACTAGGGATAATAGAAAGGGAACTGATGCCTTTGACCTGTGGTGCTGGAGAAGGGTGTTAAATATACAATGGACTGCTAGGAGAACAAACAGGGTTGTCCTGGAGAGGGTGAGCCAGGCAGATACTTGGAGTCAAGGATTCTGAAACTTTGTGTGACATACTTTGGGCATTTTACAAGGAGGGACTGGTCTTGGAGAGAGGCATCATGTTTGGGAGAGTGGAGGGATGGCGCAAGAGAGGAAGACCCTTGATGAGATGAATTGATTCTGTGAGTGGAGTGGTGGGAATGAGTATGTCAGAGACGGCGAGGTTGGCACAGGATAGAACGGTATTTAGGGCTCTTGTACATAGGGTTGCTATGAGTCGCAAGCGACTCCATGGCACATGTTGTTGTTGTTATGTGCCGTCTAGTCGTTTGCGACTCATAGCAACCCTATGCACAACAGCAGTAAACTCTGCTCTGTCCTGCGCCAACCACACGGCCTCTGACACACCCATCCCGATTACCCCAGTCACCGAATCAATC
>NW_006406803.1:0-1274 GCF_000299155.1 Elephantulus edwardii
CAGATAGCTGCAGGGGCTGGCCTAAAGCCACATGGGCATCGTGTCAAGGACCAGCTAGTGAATTCACTCTTGATAGACTCACCTGGATCACATTGAACAGGTGTCTTTGGTACAAGGCCACCACTGTGCTGTGGTCCCTGGTCGCCTGAAAGGAGAAATAGACAACACTGCAGTAGTAGGAGACTTCAATAAACCACTTTTAAGAAAAGATAAACCTACCAGAAAGAAACTCAACAAAGATGCATAAGAATTAAACCACACCATAGAGCAACTCAACCTCACAGATGTACTGGCTAATGAAAGGAAAGAAAAGAAAAAAAAAAAGCAAAAGCTAAGTATACCTTTTTCTTCATATACATAGAACATTCTCCAGAACAGATCACATTTTAGGTCGCAAGGAAACCATCAATAAATTAAAAAAAAAATAGAAATAATACAAAGCATCTTCTCAGACCACAATGATACAAAACTAGAAATTAGTAACAAGAGAGTCCAGCAGGACCAGAGGAGAGGAGAAAAGCTGGCCAACCATGACTGTGAGAGAGCCGACAGAGGTGATATTGATGGGACCTTAGTCAGAGAACCACTGGACCAGGTGAAGAAAGAGCCTTGGTGGCTTAGCAGCTTCAGTAAACAAAAAGTCCCTGCAGAATCTTTTCACCATGCAAAGACATTTGAGTATATGAATCACACACACAAAAATATATCTAGGCATCAGCTCAAACTGCCGCATTAACACACAACACATGGATGGCTACTAATTAGGAAAAAAACTAAATTCACACCACGTTCAAGAAAGAGTGAAGTGAGCTGGGAGCCCCGACCCACCGGAAACTGTGATCCATGGGGACCCAGCGACCCACCAGGACCCAAGAACTTGCTACAACCCACAGTGACCCTCTGGGAACCTCCTGGACCCACCATGACCCACCTCATCCCTTCATAACCAAGTGAACCGCCAGGAGCAAGCAGGACAGGTGAAATTTGAGTGAGAGAAAAGCAAAGGCTGCGACCAACACTACAGTCCTGACACTGATGCCCCTCTGCCCCTGCTGGTAACATGACCTGGGCCATGCTGAGAACTCTGGTCCTGATGCTGATGGCCCTGCCAGGAGCAATGCTGACCTTGAGTGAGGTACTTTGTGGAGGCCACTGCTCTTTGGTTGGATCATGTGGGACCCCTTAAGGTCAATCAGAAGGGAGCAAGACAGCTGGAGCTAGTTCTCACAGG
This sequence comes from Elephantulus edwardii, assembly GCF_000299155.1. Lineage (NCBI taxonomy): Eukaryota > Metazoa > Chordata > Mammalia > Macroscelidea > Macroscelididae > Elephantulus > Elephantulus edwardii. The sequence continues at coordinate 1,232 of NW_006406803.1, forward strand.
GAAAACCAACGCTTCCGGGTTTTCCAATCAGGTCTCCACACTC
>NW_006406804.1:0-1220 GCF_000299155.1 Elephantulus edwardii
AGAGGGACGGCGCAGGAGAGGAAGGCCCTCTATGAGGTGGATTGATTCAGTGACTGGGATAATTGGGATGGGAGTATCAGAGACAGTGCAATTGGCACAGGACAGAGCGGAGTTTAGGGCTGTTGTACATAGGGTCGCTATGAGTCGCAGGTGACTCGACGGCACATAACAACAACAACAAACAATAACAGGAAGGAATTGAAAATACTGGGGCTTGAACTAGGCATACCTTAGTCTTGAAACCAATTTCCTATCAACTCTTTTCCACAGTGTTTGAGCACTGTTCTAAAATGCTTATTTGCTTGTGGATGTTAATAGTTCTGTTTTCATTCAGATGATTAAATAGTACATGTAAAGCACCTTGTACAAAACCTGATTCTAGATTGAATAAAAATCTTTCTTAATCAGAGACACAAGTGCATTGATTTTGAGAATATGCAGAGAAGAACCAGCCCAGGCTTTCTCCAATCTAAACTGAGATTTACAACTATTGCCCCACTGAATAGCTGCCCCTCTTTTGCCTGGAGATCAGCCTGATCTGACTCAAGGACTAGATTGTAAAGACAGATCACAAATGTGCTGTTGAGAGACTTTGTGGAATCTCTAGATCAGTCAGCCTCTCCTTGATCTCCAGGCCTAAATGTACTGACCTAGGAGAGAATAAACCAACTTCTAGCTCTGGAGCTAGGCGATTCTGGAACCATGTCTTCTTTCGTTCCCATCACCTGGAGAGTGAAGGCAGTACTTTTGTGCAGCTGGACATCACATAGGCCTTAAGACCAACGATTCCACTTCTAGGCTTATGTTGTTGTTGTTGTTGAGTACCCTTGAGTTACCAGTGCGATGCCCCGTGGACACATCACTAGAGCTCCCCTTTTACAGGAGTAGTTGTTGTTGGTATGTGCCATCAAGTCGGAATCAACTCATAGCACCAGCAAGTTTTCAGAGGCCATAAATCATATGAGGGGAGATTATCCATCTTTCTTTTTATTTTTTTCCCATTTTCCCCGAAGAAAATATTTATTAGTTATTTTTATGGTTGTGCTGTCCATCTTACTTCTATGGAGCAGCTGGTGGGTTCAAACTGTCTACATTTGTTGGAAGTGCAATTCTTTATCCAGTAGAACTTCTTTTCACAGTACTGTTGTTGTTGTTGTTGTTGTTATGTGCCATCGAGTCGCTTGTGTGTGACTCATAGCGGCCCTATGTACAAGAGCTCT
>NW_006406805.1:0-1189 GCF_000299155.1 Elephantulus edwardii
GACTCCAACTCCTTGCAGATTTCATTGTAATATTTTGCTTTGTCATCCCATGCTGCCTTTTGAAATCTTCTATTCAACTCTTTAGTATCTTGAATTCTTCCCTGTGCTTTGGCTTCTCTGATCTCCAGTGCAATTTTCAGAGTATCTTCTTACATCTATTTTGGTCTTTTATTCCTCTTCTGTCTATGCAATGACCGTTTGCACTCTTCACCATGACCAAGTGGGATTCATTACAGGTATGCAAGGATGGTTCAACATAAGGAGAACAATTAATGTAATTCATCACATTAACAAGGCAAAGAACAACAACCACATGATCCTATCAATTGATGCAGAAAAAGCCTTTGATAAAATCCAACACCCTTTCCTGCTTAAAGCACTCAACAAAATAGGATTAGAGGAGAATTTCTTCAACATCATAAAATGTATTTATGAAAACCCAAGAGTCAACATTGTTCTTAATGGAGAGAGGTTAAAGGCATTCCCTTTAAGAACAGGAACTAGGCAAGGATGCCCACTATCACCTCTCTTAGTCAATATTGTTTTGGAAGTCTTAGCAATAGCAATAAGACAAGAGAAGGGAATAAAAGGTATCCAAATAGGCAATGAGGAGGTAAAATTATTCCTCTATGCCGATGACATCATAGTATACTTAGAAAACCCTAAAGACTCAGCAAGAAAACTATTGGACGTAGTTGACCATTTCAGTAAAATAGCAGGATACAGGATCAACATACAAAAATCAGTTGGATTTCTCTACAGTGACAAAGAGAATACAGAGCCGGAACTAAGAGAAACAAAACCTTTCACAATAGCTAATCACAAGATTAAATACTTGGGAATAAATTTAACCAGATGGACAAAGGACCTTTTCCAAGAAAATTACAATACATTACTACAAGAAACAAAAAGAGATCTTGAAAAGTGGAAGAATATCCCTTGCTCATGGATAGGAAGACTGAATGTTTTGAAAATGGCAATACTACCAAAGGCAATTTACACATTTAATGCAATCCCAATACAAATACTAATCCCATTCTTCAACGAGATGGAAAAAGGCAATCTCCGTTTCATGTGGAAGGAAAGAAGCCCCGAATAAGCAAAGCACTCCTTAAGAATAGAAGAAGGGTAGGAGGTATCTCACTCCCTGATTTCAAATCCTACTACACTGCCATAGTGGTAAAGACAG
>NW_006406806.1:0-1274 GCF_000299155.1 Elephantulus edwardii
CAGAACACTTAATTGTATTTGTATGAAATCTATACTAAGATCATGATGCTGTTAAAATGGAACAAGAGAAGACTGCACGGTTTAAAATCAGAAAGGGTGTGCATATGGACTATATTCTTTCTCCAAACCTATTCAATCTGTATGCTAAGCAAATCATTCAAGAAGCTGGACTCTATAAACAGGAATGTAACATCAGGGTCAGTAAAAGACTCATCAACAACAGCCTGTGTTGTACAGATGACACAATCTTGTATTCTGTAAGTGAGGAAGATCTGCATCTCTTGATGCAGAAGATCTAGAACGATTAGCCTTCAATATGGATTCCATCTCAACATCAAGAAAACAAAGGTCCTCCTGCCTGGGTCAATAGACAATATCATGATAAATTGAGAAAGGATTGCAGTTGTCAATTATTTCATCTTGTTTGGATCAAAAACACCCTTGTTACCAACAGTCAGGAGATCAGGAGACATATTGCATTGGGAAAGTTTGCTGTCAAACTCCAAAGCAAGTTTGGAGACCTCTCCAAAATATGGATGAGGAATATCTGCCAAAAAATTAAAGTGTGCCTCATTCAAGCCATAATTTGTTCAATTACATGCTACTCATCTGAGAACTGGACATTGAATAAGGATGATAGAAGAATGGATGTTTTGAGCTGTGGTGTTGGAGAAAAATATCCCATGGATTGTAAAAAAGAATCAACAGGTATGTATCAGAGAAAGTGCACCCAGAATGCTACTTGGAGGGAAAGGTGACAAAGCTTTGTTTATCATATTTCTGGCATGTTGCTAGGAGAGACTATTCTTTGGAAAGGGATATCATGCTTCAACAGGTGGAGGGTCAGTGAAGGAGAAGACGATTCCTCACGAAAATGGATTGATACAGTGACCTCAGTAATGGGTTTAAGTGTGTCAGAGAGATGTTGAGAATGGCAAAGGATAGAAAAGGATTCAGGTCTTTTGTTTATAGGGTCACTATGAGATGTACTCAACTAGATGGCACCTAACAATAATAACAACAGCAATGGCTAGCTAACAATGACCTTACAATTTATTAAATATATATCTCTCAAGCACAGTTGATATGTAAAATTCCTATATGTACCAAAGCTCATTCCAAATTTCTTTTAATTCCTTGATACTTCTTAATCACAGTATTTTTGTTTTGTTTTGCTTATATTGGTTTACTTACAAACTTAATACACATTACGTTTCACACAATTCTTCATTCATATCGTGTTGCATACAATCATGCCCATGCATGTTGTAAAT
>NW_006406807.1:0-1274 GCF_000299155.1 Elephantulus edwardii
TGGGAGGAGCCGGCCAAACCAGGAACAAGATGGGCACTTCTTCCCAGCTGCGTTAGGCTTAAGGCTGGCTCCTGGTTCAAACCCTCAGCCCAGGCTGGCTAGCCTCAATCCAGAGACAGAGCAAACCTGCACATCAGACACATTCCCAGAAAATCAGTAGACTCCCAAACCTTCCCATGATTCCTGCACTCCCATAACCACGCGCATGCCTACTGGCAAGGAGAGCTTCCCAAAAGGTAGGAGGAGCCTGCCAAACCAGGAGCAACATGGCCACTTCTTCCCAGCTGCCTTGGGCTTAAGCCCGCCTCCTGGTTCGAACCCTAGGCCCACGGTCGCTAGACTCACTCCAGGGACAGAGCAAAACTGCACGTTAGACACATTCCCAGAAAAGCAGTCGACTCCAAAAGCTTCACACGATTCCTGAAGTCCCACCACCACGCACGTGCCTAGTGGCAAGGAGAGCTTCACAAGAGCAGGGAGGAGCCGGGAAACTAGGAACAGCATACCCACTTCTTCCCAGCTGCCTTGGGATTAGGCCGCGTCCTGGTTCAAACCCAAGGCCAGGTTGGCTACCCTCACTCCAGGGACAGAGCAAACGTGCACGTCAGACACATTCCCAGAAAAGCAGTCGACTCCAAAAGCTTCCCACGATTCCTGAACTCCTACCACAACGCTCCTGCCTTCTGGCAAGGAGAGTTTCCCAAGAGCCTGGAGGAACCGGCCAAACCAAGAACAACATGGCTACTTCTTCCCAGCTGCCTTGGGCTTAAGGCCGCCTCCTGGTTCAACCCTAGGCCCAGGCTGGCTAGCCTCACTCCAGGGAAAGAGCAAACCTGCATGTCAGACACATTCCCAGAAAAGCAGTCGAATGCAAAAGCTTGCGAAGATTTCTGCACTATAAACACCACGCTCCTGCCTCTGGCAAGGAGAGCTTCCCAAGGGCTGAGAGTAGCCTGCAAAAAAAGGAAAACATGGCCACTTCTTCCCAGCAGCATTGGGCTTAAGGCGGCTTACAGGTACAAACCCTAGGCCCAGGCTGGCTAGTCTCACTCCAGGGACAGAGCAAACCTGCAAGTCAGACACATGCCCAGAAAAGCAGTCAACTCCAAAAGCTTCCCATGATTCCTGCACTCCCACCACCACGCTCCTGCCTTCTGGCAAGGAGACCTTCCCAAGAGCTGGGAGGAGCCGGCCAAACCAGGAACAAGATGGGCACTTCTTCCCAGCTGCGTTAGGCTTAAGGCTGGCTCCTGGTTCAAACCCTCAGCCCAGGC
>NW_006406808.1:0-1192 GCF_000299155.1 Elephantulus edwardii
GGATTTCCATTCATTCACTGTAGCGCTTTTCTCCCTGCCTAGCCGCTCCCCGCCCCCTCAGTTCGTTCTTCTCTTTGAAAAGTAGAGGAAAAAATTCTTTCATTGTTATATAATCCTTCCCTCCAAGTCCACTCCACTATGCAGCCTTCGTTCTGGACACCTGTCGTGACAATAATAACTAATCATACATCCCTTTTAAACAGTTCTCTCCCTCATCTGTTTCAATGCAGTATACATAATTTACTCCATCTTTCTCAGTCTCCCCCAACCCCGATGTCAGTCTCGTTTTACAACAGCGGAACTATGCAGTATTTGTCCTTTTATGACTGAGATATTTCACCCTGCATAATATCCTCCAGGTTCACCCATTTTGCATAACATTTCATGAGTTGTTTTGCATTGCAGCATAGCATTCCATAGCTTCTCTGTCCATTCGTTTGTTGATGGGCACTTAGGTTGTTTCCAACTCTTTGCTGTTGTGAACAAAGCTGCAATAGACATGGGTGTGCATGTAATACACAAATATTAACCAAAGTTTATGGTTTATTCAGGTTCTCTTAGACTTTACTGATGGATGCTCAGATTCTGTTCCAGGATCCCGTCCAGGGCACATATGTTCTATTTAGTTGTCAAGTCACCTTAGGATTTTTTTTTTTTTACTCTGACGGTGTCTCAGATGTCCCTTGTTTTTGATAACCCTGACAGTTTTTGGAACTATTATAAAAGTATGGTGTATTCACACTATGGAATGCAGCACTAAAGAATAACAAAGTATTCATAAAGTATGGCACAACATGGGAGAATCTAGAGGACATCATGTTGAGTGAAACAGCTCAGTCACAAAAGGACAAATACTGCATGAGACCACTACTGTGAAAAGAGGACGGTAACTGAGGGGTAGGAAGGGGGAGAACAGAAATAGACAGTACAGAAATGAACCCGGTAAAGGACTGGGACAGAGCAGGATCATCTTGGGAAGAAATGAGATAAGGACAATCTGACTATTAGAATTAGCAAATAATAGGAATTAGTTACGTATAACTGATCAAAAGAGGAGGTCAGAAGAAGGGAGCAAAGAATCACCAGGATGGCAGATACTAGTAAGAAGATGGGGGTGTGAAGGAATACACAAGATGTAATGGGAACTTAAGAAGATGGGGTAACAAGTTTTATTATTAGATAAAATAATTTG
>NW_006406809.1:0-1273 GCF_000299155.1 Elephantulus edwardii
GAGAGAGAGAGAGAGAGAAAGAAATTTTTTTATATAGGATTCAATTTAGGCAGGTCCTCTCCCCTCTGCTCATGCATTTCTCCTTCCGGTCAGTATAGGTAATTCAAGATGTCTTTATCTTGCTGGCCAGCTCACTGCATCATCATGAGAGTGAAAAGCTTTCCTCTATGCCCCAGAGCAGGTTCCCACAGCATCTCTCCTCTCTCCTTCCCAGTCTGTGCAGGTATTTGTTTGCATTTGGATGAAGTGAAAGCAGTCCTCCATCCTTTGAGATGTTTCAATATGTATACATTCGACAATATTGGTATTTATTATTCTTTGGCAATACCACAATACAAAGGCATTGATTATTCTTCTCTTATCCTTATTCATTGTCCCACTTTCAGAAGCATAGGAAGTAACTTCTAGCAGATAGTCTCAAATGGTCTTCCAAAGTAGCTGTACTAGTTGAAATATGTTTACGGCATTGAAGTCTATGGGGGAGAGAATAGTCTAAAAGTATTATATTTTAGGGCATTATTTTTATCGTAGGGGTATGCAATGAGGGTTGTAGAGTGGATTATATTTGGGGGGGGGGGGGGGGGTTGGGGGAGGTGCAGGGGGGGATTGTGTACCAATGAGGGAGTTTTTCTTTTGCTTTTCAAGGAGAGGAGCAAAGGGGTGGGGAAGGGGGAGGGGTTTGTGCGGGGAGTAGGGTGCAACAATGAATGAAAGGAATCCCAAAATCTCTGTAGATGTTCATTGAAATGAAAAATAAACAACCTAAATTTAAAAAAAAAGAAGTAGCAAGTCATGAGAGTTCTTTCTCTCAGAGATCCTTGTTCTCACATATAAAATTTTGGAAATTTTTTCCAACCATATGGAACAAAATGATATATTGTTCTTATATGACCTAACTCTAGTTGCATTTAGCACAATTTTTCACTACTTCCTTTTATTTTAATTAACATTTTAATCAAAGAATACTGGGTAGGGTTTCAGAAGATACGATTCACAACCTATCAATGGTATTTTTCTAAATGTGCCAAGTTACTGAATCGTTCTGCTCAGAATTTTCTTGAGCTCTCAAATGTTAATAAACATATTTTGGTCTTCCTCAATAAAAAACAGAGATTGAATACTAAGTGCTGTTCTAGGGCTAAATTATTAAGGATTAAGCAACTATATCATATATTATATATTGACGCCTTTGAGCTGTGGTGCTGGAGAAGAGTATTGAATGTACCATGGACTGCCAAGAAAACAAACAGATTCATCGTAGAGAGGGTTAAAC
>NW_006406810.1:0-1273 GCF_000299155.1 Elephantulus edwardii
GTCACCAGGACTGCAAGATTTATAATTTTATAATTTTTATAACTTATAAATTTATGAATTATCTCAAGCAAAACAGACTAATCTGTTGTTTGTTCTGATTTTAGGCTTGGAAAAAACAGATATTAAAATTAGAGAAATGGGGAAAGATCGATGTGTTCTCAGACCATCAGAAAATCAAGTTTGTCTTCAGAGTAAATTTCAGAATAGGAAGATATTAATGCGGGCTCAAATATGCTGAAGGTGTTTAACATGATGTCTTCAACACTATTTTCCTCACAGTCTAGCAGCTGAATATCCTTCATACATTGGAATGATTTTCTCCTTTATAATTCTTGAAAAGCCGTGCTGTGGTGCTTCCATAGAAAATACACCATTACGATGTGTCAGATTGTTCTGACCAGGATTTTCATAACAGTTTATAGATCATTAGTGATTTATCATGCATGATAATTCTCAGATTTTATGGACATGAAAAAGATTACTTAGACATTATTTGATCTCATATCCACTGATTCCCCCAATACATTGTCCTTCACCACAAGAGTCCAGAATTAAGGGTGCATAGTGGAGTGTACCTGGAACAGTGGGAGGGGTGCGGGGGGATTGTACACCAAAAAAAATTTTTTCTTTTACTTTTCCATAATTTTTGACTCAAGTACTTATAACTTGTTAGTCAAATTTGTGTCTTCTAGGTTGCAACACCCCCATGATACACCTTCAAGGATATGAACATGAAAATTTAATTTCATGTCTCTCCAAGCTTAAAAAAATACATTATCTAGTTTATTCTGATTCCTAGTAATCCTACAGGACAGAGTAGAACTACCTTGTAAGCTGTAGTTTTTATGAAACCAGACTGTTACATTTTTCTCTCACCAAGCAACTGATAGATTTTAGTTCTAGAACTTTCAGTTACCCAAGTCCTTGACCATGTGATTGTTATGGATCCTTATAGTGACACATAACCTTAACAAGGGAGAGAGAGAGAGAGAGAGAGAGAAGAAAAGAGAGAAAAGGAAAGAAAGAAGAGAGAGAGAAGGAGAGAAGGAGAGAAAGGGAGAAAGAAAGAGAGAAAGAAAGAGAGAAAAAGAAAGAAAGAAAGAAAGAAAGAAAGAAAGAAGAAAGAAGAAAGGAAGAAACAAAGAGCCACTTAAAATCTTATCTTTATGTCACCCATAGTCACCAGGACTGCAAGATTTATAATTTTATAATTTTTATAACTTATAAATTTATGAATTATCTCAAGCAAAACAGACTAATCTGTTGTTTGTTC
>NW_006406811.1:0-1248 GCF_000299155.1 Elephantulus edwardii
GAGGACGCAGTCTGAGTGGTTTTCGTTTCTTAACGTCAGAAAGATAGAGTATGTTTGATAAGTCCTTTGTTTCTCACTTTTTTTTTTATATTTTTTTCTTTTTTTTTTTTTTTTGCGCGTTTTTTGATTTACATAATGATGGTTGTTTTTATTCAAAAGTGTATTTTTTTTTTTCTTACAATATATTGAAAGTACGTCAGATGAAGTCACAGGATGTTTTCCTCCAAGGTTCATCGTGGTTTAATCCTCTCCAGGATGTTTTCTTGCTAGTTCACTATACATTCAATACTACCCACAGCTCGAAAATATGAATTCTATGATGCATACCCAATGGCCTGTGTCACACTGGTGTTCTTGAGTACTTTAGAGAGGTCCGTAAGAGCAGTTTTTCCCATCGCAGTACGGTTTTTTATTTCCGGGCGGTGGCTTCTGGTGCCAAGACTGTTGCCGTGGAGCCGAGCAATCTGAAGCTGTGAACAATCTCAATCTCTTCGCCATCCATCCTGATGCTGCCAGTTGGTCCAGTCCTGAAAAACTTTGATTTCCTGCCGCAGTCCATACGAGAAGCGGCAGTCCTTGATCTGCTCTGCAGCAAGTGCATGAGGTCCTCCTCAGTTTCACCTTAGCAGGGTTGTGCTACGCAGATTGTTAATAGGTCTTCCACCAATCCTGATGCCACAATTTTTCTCATAGAGCCCACCGTCTCGGATAATCTGCTCTGCATACACGTTGAAAAGGTATGGAGATAGGACACATCCCTGGCATACACCCGTCCCAATTTTGAACCATGCAGTGTTACCATACTCTGTTCTGAGGACTGCCTTTTAGGTCCAAGTATAGGTTTCGCATTAGCACGATTAAATGTTCTGGGATTCTCATTCTTTTCAGAGTCAACCACAGTTTGTTATGATCCGCACAGTCAAACGCCTTTGCATAATCAATGAAACACAGACATTCTTCTGGTATTCCCTGCTTTCAGCCAAGATCCATCTAACTACAAGATCCATCAGCTACAATATCCCTAGTAGCAAGACCCCTTCTAAACCCAGCCTGGACTTCTGGGAGTTCTCTGCTGATGTGCTGTTCCAGTCGTTTTTGGATAATCTTCAATAGAATCTTGCTTGCATGTGAAATCAGTGATATTGTTATATAGTTTCCACACTCTGTTTGGTCCCCTTCTTTGGAATGGGAACAAATATAGATCTCTTCCAGTCAGTTGGCCAAGTGGTTGTTCTCCAGATTTCTTGG
>NW_006406812.1:0-1180 GCF_000299155.1 Elephantulus edwardii
CTTCCCCTCCTGAGCCATCCCTCCACCCTCCCAAGCATGATGTCCTTCTCCAAGGACCAGTCTCTCCTCACAACATGTCCAAGATATGTTAGATGGAGCCTCAGAATCCTTGCCTCCAAGGAGCCACCCGGTTTAACCCCTTCCAGGACCAATCTGTTTGTTTTCCTAGCAGTCCATGGTATTCTCAATACTCTTCTCCAGCACCACAGCTCAAAGGCATCAATTCTCCTTCTATATGTCATCAAAATCAGAAGGCTTTTGGTAGTTTATCAAAGGATCATGGAGCAATAAATTATCAATGCTTTGTTATAATTTCGAGATCATGAATCATCAATGAGATTGAGGCCCACTCTCCCCACCTCCTTGTTGTCAGAGAACCTATTATTTATACTCTCATCAACTCTTTGGGCACAGGCAGGAAAACCAGCCCAGTTTAAAGTAAACAGACAAACAAGACAAACTTAATTTACTTCATTTAGCATTATGTATATCACCCTGAGAAAGAAAAAGCAATTCTGCTTTACTATGTAAGGAATTCTCTGGAGCCATAACTCAGCAAATCATCTGTGCCATTTGTATAGTAATTGCAATTTTATAAATGGGGTATTAACGCTGGCTGACAAGCTCCCTAATCATTTATTAATGGCAAGGAATAGGCTCTGGCGGGAAGAGCTCTCACGCAACACAGGAACTGGCTTTGCAGAAAGGTGGGAGAAGAGGAAACGGAATGAAAGATTCAACTCAACTTAAGGAAAAGAAATCAGGCGGGGAGCGGGGAAGTTTAATACTTTCAATAGAGTGCCAGGGGAAAAGTCACTGGTCATTAAAACAACTCAGGGAAAGGTCTGAGAGCTAATGGCTGGGAGAGGGGCTAGGACTACCATAGCAAAGAACTGAAACTAAGTGAAGACAACAGAGAACAGGCGAGAGTCAGAAATACCTGCCTTCTTGTTACTAAATGTATGGAGGAGGAGGAAACGACCCAAGTGCTACTGGACTGTAGACAACAGATTTACTGGCAGATCTGCAAGAACACACATAATCGTTCAGAAGGCTTTTCCTGAAACATACATACAACCTAAGAGTCCATCCGAGTCACCCTTCTCTGTAACTAACTGTTCAGCTCTATTGAACTTGAGCTTCAGGATGGCAGAATGTAAGTTGTACCATGAACTTAGCA
>NW_006406813.1:0-1275 GCF_000299155.1 Elephantulus edwardii
CAGCTTGGGGAGAAGCAACTTGCTGAGGGGCACTGTGTGAGGAATGTTTCCAAGGAGGGGTAATATGTGATCTTCATTTTAAAGGCTGAACAGGAGACAACCAAAGTAAGGACAGGGGACAAGCCTTTAGAGACCAGCAGCAGAGAGACCACTCTGTGAAAAATGCTTGAAGCGCTTGAGGGTGAACAGAGCACTGGGACAGAGTGTGTCTTCCAACATGCTTGGACTGCACAGTGAAGTCACCAGGATAACTGTCATTTGATTTGTCTGTCACAGGTCACTTCAAGCACAATTTGACCAAACTTCTTATTCTTAAAGAAATCTACATTTGGACCTTTAAGCTTATGGAGGTTAGTAGCATCCTTGTACTGGCAGGAAAGAGAATATTCATGAAACTATTTTCAACCTGGGACCTATTACCAGCTCATGTCACTTTCAGTGTACTGCATTAACAACAAATTAAAACTCTAAAATTATCTTTCACTGAATTGTACACGCAGAAAAAAATGCCTAATTACTGTATGTTTTCCTGTGCATTTTCTCAAATGAAAATTATTAGGAAAAACTTTATCATTATCTTGTGACTTACTCACATTGAAAACTCAAACCCTCTACTGGGCTTTCAAAGGCTATAAATCAAACAAGAAGAAATTGTCCAACTTTCTCCTGCAAAGCTGCTGGTGGACTTGAACCACTTGCCTTTGGGATAGCATTATTTTTCTACTACATTTTTTTCTGTAAGACATTTGTCAAAAGCAAGCACATGAAAAAAATTACGACCCAGTAATCCTGTTTTGACAAGCTTTCATTTTAGTACACCAAGAAATAAAATAAGGAAGTGCCCAGGACCTCTCTCAAGACCTCAGAAAAGTTCTGGAGAAGAATGACATTAAAAGAAGCCAAAAGACAGTGAAGAAAATACGGTGCTGAAGTAATTCAGGCCAGAGATACTGAACCCTGGACTAGGGCAGAGTCTGTATAGATGGACAGGAGGAAAAGGTTTTAATGTTTCAAACTTGGCAGGATTTAATAATTAGTTTTGTCCAAAGAAAAACTATGTGTTTACATATCTCCACCCTCTACTGCACCTCCCTGGCCTTCTAATAAGAGCAGATCCTGGTTCCACAAGACCTTTCGTTTGGAGAACGTAAGTCAACATCCTTGGTAATACGGCTTTGGCAGAGTTCCAGTCAGCATGAGGTGATTGATAAAGGTGTGAGAATGCCAGTTTAAAGAGCAGGTAAGAGCCAAGCTGTACAATTCAAGAAAAAGTGG
>NW_006406814.1:0-1250 GCF_000299155.1 Elephantulus edwardii
GTTTATGTAACTCACAGAGTTTACATCTTTCCAGGCCTGCTTTTCAGTCAAATCCCGTGTGGTACGAATTGGGTGCCACCTTGGATACCGTTGGTAGTAAACGGTACATCTTTTTGTGACACACACACTCAGTACCCAATGTGGGTGAGATTCTTGGGAAGAATTTCTAGGAACGAAGGAAGAAGCTCTTAGAGAATTTCCGTGCGGTACGAATATCACCAAAATATCATATACAGCAGAACGTCACTACGTGAAGTGGTTCGTTGTTGAGCAAGACGCATATTACAAAGACATTTCCAACACAGTGTGTCATTTGAGGCCTTCAGTAAGTAAGGGCCTGCGCTTTGCGAACACAAAGTTCCATGTGTGTTTACGTGCACTTTTATCCTGAATTGCTAGGATTCCTAGAAAGAGACAACCCAGATTACTGTAAATTCCCTGTGACACACACGAGAGTTTTGGAGGCAAATGCTTTCATTTCTTCCCAAAGTCATAGTGTATGTAACTCACAGATTTTGCATCGTAGAAGGACTGCTTTTCAGTCAAATCCCTTGTGGTACGGATTGGGTGCCACAGTTGATGCCATTGGTAGTAAAGGGTACATCTTTCTCTGAAACACAGTACACAATGTGGGTGAGATTCTTGGAAAAAATTTCTAGAACGAAGGAATAAGCCTTTCGGGAAATCCCGTTTGGTACGAATATCAACGAAATGTCCTATGCAGCCGAACATCACTTCGTTAAGTGATTCATTGTTCAGCAAGACGCATATTACAGAGATAGACATTTCCAACACTGTGTGTCATTCGAGGGCTTCAGTAAAAAGGGGTTGGGCTGTGCGAACACAACGTTGCAAAGGTGTTTATTTGCACTTTCATGCTGAATTACTAGGATCCCTACAAGGAGACAACACAGATTACTGTAAATTCCCTGTGACACACGAGAGAGTTTTGGAGGAAAATGCTTTCATTCCTTCTAAAACTCATAGTGTATGTAACTCACAGAGTTTACATCTTTCCAGGCCTGATTTTCAGTCAAATCCCGTGTGGTACGATTTGGCTGCTACATTTGATACCGTTGGTAGTAAACGGTACATATTTCTGTGAAACACACTCAGTACACAATGTGGGTGAGATTCTTTGTCTTCTGACACCGCCTCTGACACACCCATCCCGATTACCCCAGTCACCGAATCAATCCATCTCATAGAGGGTTTTCCCCTCCTGCGTTGTCCCTCAACCCTCCCAAGCA
>NW_006406815.1:0-1220 GCF_000299155.1 Elephantulus edwardii
GAGAGGAAGACCCTCGATGAGATGGATCGAATCAGTGACTGGGGTAATGCGGGTAGGTGTGTCAGAGACAGTAAGATTGGCACAGGATGGAGCAGCGTTTAGCGCTGTTGTACATAGGGTCACTATGAGTTGTGGATGACTTGATGGCATATAACAACAACAACAACAACATACTCAGGAAACTTGAAAACCTATAGGAAATAGACAAATTACTAAAAACTCACATCCTACCCAAATTGGAACAGCCAATTTGAACAGACCCATCACGAAAGAAGAAATAGAGTTGACCATAAAAAAGATTCTCTAACTGCCCACCCCAACAACAAGCAAAAACCCCCACAAAACTCTTGGCCTAAATGGCTTCACAGGGGAATTCTACCAAACAATTAGAGACATATTATCACTACTTGTATTTAAGTTACTTCAAAACATACAAAAATAAGAAATACTTTCAGAGTTATTCTATGAAGTAACCATGATCATAATACCACAATAAGGCGAGGACGTCATGAAGAAAGTCAACTATAGACCAATTTCTCGCAAGAACAGAGAAGCACAAATCCTTATCAAACCCTGCTTGACATAATCTAACAGTAGATATACATACATAGAGATGTATATAAAGATACAGATATGATAAAGATACAGATAAATCATGACCAAGTAGGATTTATAACAGTTATACAAGAATAATTCAAGTAAAGAAAAACAAGGTCACATTAATAAGACAAAGAACAAGACCACAGGATCCTATTAATTGATGGAGAAAAAGCCTTGGACAAAATTCAATAACGTTTTCTGGTTAAAATAATCAAGGAAAGAGGAATGGAGAAGAATCTCTTCAACATGGTGAAAAACACACAAAACAATGAGTAAACATCATTCTCAACGGAGAAGATTAAAGATATTATGCTTGCAAATAGGGACCAGACAAGGCTGCTCACTATTAGCATTACTATTCAATATTGTATTGAAATCTCTTGCTAGGACAAAAAGATAAGGAAAGAAAATAAGAGACATCCAAATTGGTGAAGAGAATATAACATTTTTTATTATAAACAGATGATGTAATAATGATGTAATAATACACACAGAACCCTAAAGACTCAACAACAACAACAACAACAACAAACCTGTTAGTATACCAATTTAGTGGAGTGGCAGGATACAATATACAAAAATCAGATCAATGTTTTAAAAAACCAACAGAATTTTTTGTA
>NW_006406816.1:0-1179 GCF_000299155.1 Elephantulus edwardii
TCCTCCAGGGGACACCCTACCCCAGTGGACATGCTCCCCCAGTGGATATCCTCCCCCCGTGGACATTCTCCTCTAGTGGACATCCTCCCCCAGTGGACATCCTCCCCAGTGGACATCCTCCACCAGTGGACATTCTCCTCTAGTGGACATCCTCCCCAGGGGACATCCTCCCCCAGTGGACATCCTCCCACAGTGGACATTCTCATTTAGTGTACATTCTCCCCCAGTGGACATCCTCCCGCAGTGGACATCCTCCAGAGTGGACATCCTTTCCCCATTGGACATTCACCCCTGTGGACATTCTCCAACAATGGACATTCTCCCCCAGTGGACATTCTACCCTGGTGGACATCCTCCCACCGTTGACATCCTCCACAGTGGACATCCTCACCCAGTGGACATTGTCCTCTAGTGGACATCCTCCCCCAATGGACATCCCCCACCTGTGGACACCCTCCCCCAATGGACATCCTCCCCAGTGGACATCCTACCCCAGTGGACATTCTGCTCTAGTGGACATCCGCCCTCAGTGGACATCCTCCACAGTGGATATCCTTTCCCCAGTGGACATTATCCCTAGTGGACATTCTCCCCCAGTGGACATCCTGCCCCAGTGGACATTCTACCCAAGTGGACATCCTCCCAGAGTGGGCATCCTCCCCAGTGGACATCCTCCCCCAGTGGACATTCTCCTCTAGTGGACATCCTCTCGCAGTGGACATCCTCCAGAGTGGACATCCTTTCCCCAGTGGACATTCACCCCAGTGGACATTCTCCAACAGTGGATATCCTCCCCCAGTGGACATTCTCCCCAGTGAACATTCTCCCCCAGTGGACATCCGCCCCCATTGGACTTTCTCCCCCAGTGCACATCCTCCGACAGTGGACATCCTGCCCAGTGGGCATCTTCCCGCAGTGGACATCCTCCCCCAGTGGACATCCTCCCCCAGTGGACATCCTTTCCCCAGTGGACATTCTCCCCAGTGAACATTCTCCCCCAGTGGACATCCTCCCCCAGTGGACATGCTCCCCAGTGGACATCCTCCCCCAGTGGACATTCTCCTCCAGGTGACACCCTACCCCCGTGAACATGCTCCCCCAGTGGACATCCTCCCCCAGTGGACATTCTCCTCTAGCGGACATCCTCCCCCAGTGGACATCCTCCCCAGTGGACATCCT
>NW_006406817.1:0-1272 GCF_000299155.1 Elephantulus edwardii
CTTCCCTTCCCTTCCCTTCCCTTTCCTTCCCTTCCCTTCCCTTCCCTTCCCTTTTCTTCCCTTCCCTTTCCTTCCTCCTTTCCTTTCCTCCCTCTCACCCCCTTATTTTCTTGCTTGCTTTCTTCCTTCCTTTCTTTCCTGTGTTTTTTCCTCTTTTGTCGTTGCTCTCACTCTCACTGCTACTCTTTACAGTCTCTCTGGAGGATAAAGAAGATGTTGGGGAGGAAGAGGAAAAAGAAGAGGATGATGAGGAAGATTTAGTCTTATGGGGTTTTGGGGGAGGGACTTAACTTTTGCTCTTCTGAAGCCTTATCTTTTTTTTGTTTTTCCTTTTCTATTTTTTCCCTTTTTCTTCTCTTCTCAAGTTGATCCAATTTCCTGAGAAGTTTCTGGTTTTGTTTGATTGTTAGTGACTTTAAAAATTTAACTTTGGGATCTTCTTTACCTTCACTGGCAACATATGCCTGTGATAGATCGATCATTTGCAGTCAAATTTCTCTCCAGGGCATTCTGTTTCCATGCAAACCCACTGCTTCTCATCTCTGCTATTAGCTGTGATGGGCGCATTAATGGCCCTGAACCATTAGTAGGAATTGAACTTGCATTGATTCCAGAAAACCCAAACATTTAATACATTTCACATTACAAACCTGAATGGTTGATCTCTGATATCCACATCATCTTTGTCATTTTTTTCTCATGGAGCCCCATTTTACCATTGAAATGTGTCTTCAGGCTCTCCTCTGATCTCTTCTTTATCTTTGTTTTCTCTTTTGCCTCATACATGACATTAAGGACATTCTTTACGTGTTCATCTCCCATAAGGAGTCTGTTATATGATTCTTGTTCTTTGAGACATTGTTGCATTAATTCTTCTTATTGTATTATATTTTCAGTTCTCCCATCCATACTTTTTTTATATTCGATTTGGGGACAGGATGAAAATCCTTCTTGCACATGAAGTTGGCGAGGGATTTCCCCCTCTTGAAGCCGAGTTAGGGAAGACAGCATCTAGATTTGGGAGCAATGTAAACAAAGTTCCATCTTTTGATCTCTTGATTGCAGCTACCATGGGTATTGATTGTGGATCCAAGTACAATGAAATGTTGACAACATAAATCTTTTCTCCATGTCTCATGATGTTGTCTGTTAACCTAGTGGTGAGGATTTTTGTTTTCTTGATGTTTAAATATAATCACATAGAAGATTATAATCTTTGATCTTTTGTAGTAAGTGCTTCAAGTCTTCTTCACTTTCAGTAAACAAGGTTGT
>NW_006406818.1:0-1272 GCF_000299155.1 Elephantulus edwardii
TTGTGCTTTGGTTTCTAGATTTTCTGCACATAGATTTCCAATTTTGCCAACACCATTTGTTTAAAAAGTTGTAGTTTCTCCACTTAACTGATTTCATCTCCTTGTCAAAATCAGTTGACCATAAGTAGATGGGCTGATTTCTGGGTTCTCAATTCTATTCCATTGATCGAGTGTCTGTCACTGTACCAGTACCACGCAGTCTTGACCACCATGGCTGTATAGTATAATTTGAAATCAGAGAGTGAGATGTCTCCTACCTTGTTTCTCTTTTTCAGGAGTATTTTTCTTATTCAGGATCTCTTTCCATTCCAGATGAAATTGGAAATCACCTTGCAAAGAATATTATTATTTTTCAAATTCTTTTCATTTCTTCTTTAGCTTTGTTGGCCGAATTTTAAGGAAATTTACTGCCAATCTCAAGTCTCGCAGTTCGAATTCACCAGCTGCTCAGTGGGGAAAGATGGGTCATCTCCTCCCATGTAACTTACTGCCTCTGAAAACCCCTTGGAGGCTCAGCTATGTCAGTTCCAGCAGGATGGTATTATCATTTATCATTGTTTTTGTGTTCCACTGCATCAGAACTAACTCATAACTGACCCAGAGGCAGTTAATTGCACAGAAGGAGATTGCCCATCCTTCTCCTGCAGAGCAGCTGGTGGCCTTGAATCCCATGCCTTTAGGATACGTATATGGTAAGTTCATTTGATTCAAAGACCTTTGTCTTTGGGCTACTTAAGATCCTCCTGTTTCCAGGTATGGTATCTAACTGTGGATAGATATGTACTTGGCAATGCATCTTACAGAATCACATAGTGGATGACTTAGTCCACACATGGGGGAGGAAATATTTGGTGGCAGAGGGCTTCACAACGCTGCAGCAATATCCTCAGAAGGTAATGATAGCTAACTCCCTCAGGCAGTCCCTCATCATGACACTCAAATGCTTATGAAAATCTCAAGTGACAATTGTCACTTCTCCCAAGTGCCAGTAACAGAGGGACTCCTGGAAGATACCTCCGTGACCAGTCAAGTAGAAGTCAAGATGTTCATCTCACTTAAGGAGAAAACAACTTAGTTAATGTTTTCTATCAATAATAACTTATACAGGAGAGAATTTAAATCATGTCATTATAATTAGTGGTTCAGTGAACTCCAAGCCTTTCATTATGATCACAGGAATTTCCTATTTAAAAATTGTTTACTCCAAGGTGGATCAGAGACCTAGGACTAAAACCAAGGACTATAAACTTCATTCAAGAAAAGCTTGGAAAA
>NW_006406819.1:0-1272 GCF_000299155.1 Elephantulus edwardii
AACCAAAAATGATTGGAACAGAGAACTGCCAGTTGTTTAGGTTGAGTTTAGAAGAGGTCATGGTATTAAGGATATTATAGCTGATGTCAGATGGATCTTGGAACAAAGAAGAGTGTACCAGAAGAATGTCTATCTGTGTTTTATTGACTATGCAAAGGCATTTGACTCTGTGGACCACAACAAATCGTGGCTAACTCTGGGAAGAAAAGGAATCCCAGAACACTTGATTGTGCTTATGCGAAACCTATACTTGGACCAGGAGGCAGTTGTCAGAACAGAGCAAGGAAACACTCATTGCATAGTTTAAAATCGGCAAAGGTGTACACTGGGATGTGTCCTATCTCCATACCTTTTCAGTTTATATGAAGAGATCATCTGGGAGGCTGGGCTATATGAGAAGGAATGTGGCATCAGGATTGAAGGAAGATTCATCAACAACCTGCATTATGCAGGTTGACACAACCTTGCTTGCAGGACCTGAAGAACTTGCTGCAGAACGTCAAGGACTGCAGTCATCAGTATGGATTGAAGCTCAACATTAAGAAAACAAAGATTCTTTCTACTGGGCCTATTGCAGCATCATGATAGATAATGAAGAGACTGAAATTGTTAACATCTTTAGTTTGCTTGGCTCCACAATCAACAGTCTTGGTACCAGCCACTAGGAAATAAAAAGATGAATCACATTGGGAAAGTTGCTGTCAGGGACCTCTCCAGAGTATCTGAAGAGCAACAATGTCAGTATAGAGACTAAGGTGCTTCTGATTCAGGTCATGGTCTTCACAATTACTTGCTGTGCCACAGAAATCTGGAGAATGACTAGGGAAAATGGAAGGAGAATTGATGCCTTTGAGCTGTGGTGCTGGAGAAGAGTATTGAATGTACCTGAATGTACCATGGACTGCCAAGAAAACAAACAGATTCATCCTGGAGAGGGTTAAACCAGGATGCTCCTTGCAGGCAAGGATTCTGGGACTTCATCTGACATACTTTGGACATGATACAAGGAGGGACTAGTCCTTGGAGAGGGATGTCATTCTTAGGAGGGTGCAGAGACAGTGCAGGAGAAAAGATCCTCGATGAGATGGATTGTGGCTCGGGTAAGGGGGGTAGGTGTGTCAGAGACAATAAGGCTGGCTCAAGATAGAGCAGGGCTCAGAGCTGTTGTTTATAGCATCACTGACTCACAGGCTACTTGATGGCACATAATGAAAACATGAAAATTTCAGAGGATGATTCATTTGTTGTTTTTAAATTATTATTATAAGCTTT
>NW_006406820.1:0-1271 GCF_000299155.1 Elephantulus edwardii
TTCCCGGCAGAGCATCTGGTGGATTTGAAACGTGTACCTCTGGGATTACAGTGCAGCTTCTTGCCACTAGGCCACCAGAGCTCCCTGCAATTTTTTTACTTTAATAATTTTAATGAACATTTACAGAGATTTTGGATTTACTTACAGAGATTTTGGATTTCCATTCATTCATTGCTGCACTTCTCTCCCCGCCCAGCCCTCCCCCCACATAGTGATTTCTTTCTAAAAAGACTTTTTATTTCTATTATATTTCCTAATTTCTAACATTTGTGTATAATTTATGTAGTTGCTAGATACCCTCAAGATGACTCCCACCTAATAGGTCCCATGTATCACAAATAGAAATTTTGCCTGATTCTTCACCCTCTTCACAATCCACTGTGCGACTCCATCTTATTGAAGATCTTCCTCTCCTTCACTGATCCTCTATTTTTCCAAATATGTTGTTCCTTTCTAAGGACTGGCCCTTCCTGATATCATGTTAAAGTGAGATGAAGTTTAACAATCTTTGCCTCTAAGGAGTACCATGGCTGCACTTTGTCCAAGACAGAGTTTACAGCCCATGATTCCAATCACTATCCTTCACCATTCTGTAAGCATATTCTTGGAGATATTCTAACTATATGAAACTTTACTTCAAGTATTTTTTTTTATTTTGATGGTAACAGAACATAAAGCAAAGGGGATATATGTTAGATCATTTGGAAAATGATCTTAAACAGAGAAGTGACTTGTGAAGACTTAACTTTTGTATTGACAATCATATTGAGACTAATTAACCATAAAAGTATACTATTTCATTTTTCAATGTATTTTACTTCCAATTTTAAACCCAAAACTCTGGAGTTCAGTTAACCCTTTGATTGTGTGCTGATGTGAATAAGATTATGTATATGCAAACATGATAAATACTGTTATATTCAATTTCTATATAGAAACCTCCAGGGCAAATAATGGAATTAATGGGCATGACTGATTATTAACTTGAAAAATATGTCTTGATCACTGTATTGTTTGTAGGAACCATAAGCACAAAGCAAGTTAACAGAAAAATGTCCCAGTTAAAAAGACCAAGTTTATCTAAAGAGACAAATACAAGTATATTTTAAGTGTTTTTTCAATTTCTCAGAAATCATTTCCTTTTCACAAATATTTTATGAAATAGAGGTCTTTAGAGATGGACATCATGCTGGGTAGAGTAGAGGGACAGCGCAGGAGGGGAAGACCCTCTATGAGGTGGATTGATTCAGTGACTGGGGTAATCAGGATGG
>NW_006406821.1:0-1271 GCF_000299155.1 Elephantulus edwardii
GGTGAAGTCTCTCTCAGGGAGGAGTGATAGGGAATGGCAAAGGACACACTGACAAAGGAGATTAATCAGAACTGGTTTTGACAAGCACTGTGGCACTGGGACGATTAAAACAGACTTTCAAGGAGAAAAAAAAGAGGAACAAACTGGGGAGTAGGTAGAGAAAATAGTGCAACAATGGATGAATGGAAATCCAAAATCTCTGTAAATGTTCATTAAAATTAATAAAATGAAATTTAAAAAAAAAAGAAGCACATGGCCTAACAGCCATCATAACTAGAAACTTTTTTTTTTCTGGAGAATGTGGAGTTCTTGTAGTAAGAAGAATTTTCTCTGCTTCATCTGTGAGATGTTTAATTTGTCCCCAAATAGGAGGAGAAACAGTAGGTCTTTGCTTCATTTTCTTTGTTGGTGTTTTTTAATTGTCATTGCCACCATCTCAATCACAGGATATGCATCTGTTGTTTTCATTATCATCTGGGGAGGTGGAAACAGAGTCTTCTTGTTCAGGAAGGAACCTTCCTGGTTCCATTCAGGCGGAATTGTTGTCAGTGGCTGAGGATTGGTGCCAGACTCTCCAAAGAGGAATCCATATTGCTTCACCGGATTCATCAAGGAAAATATAAGCACATCCTCTGCCTCCGACTTTTATAAATCCAAGCTTCCACAGGTTAACAAAATCTCTAAACCAGATTCCTCTATTATCTAACTGAAGTATTCCCAAAATGGCGACAACCTCGAGTAACGGAATCTTTATCTATTGCTAGTAAATTTGAATTAAAAAAAAGTAATGTTTAATAAATCTCTCCACTCAGGAGGAGCGATTCCTCTTTTTTGTTTTTGTACAAGTTTAGCAAACTGAACTTTTAGTGTACAATGAGTACATTCTACAATTGCTTGCCCTTGTGCATTATAAGGTATTTTAGTAATAGGCTGTATATTCCATTCTGAACAAAATGAAGAAAAATTTTGAGTAATTTTGTCCTGGAAAGGGTTAAACCGGGTGGCTCCTTGGAGGCAAGGATTCTGAGGCTCCGTCTAACATACTTCGGACATGTTTTGAGGAGAAACCGGTCCTTGGAGAGGGACATCATGCTTGGGAGGGTGGAGGGACAGCGCAGGAGAGGAAGGCCCTCTATGAGGTGGATTGATTCAGTGACTGGGGAAATCGGGATGGGTTGTCAGAGACAGTGCGATTGGCACAGGACAGAGCGGAGTTTAGGGTCGCTATGAGTCGCAGGCGACTCGACGGCACATAACAACAACAACCAACA
>NW_006406822.1:0-1206 GCF_000299155.1 Elephantulus edwardii
GAGAATTGATGCCTTTGAGCTGTGGTGCTGGAGAGTATTGAGAATACCATGGACTGCTAGGAAAACAAACAGATTCATCCTGGAGAGGGTTAAACCGGCTGGCTCCTTGGAGGCAAGGATTCTGGGGCTTTGTCTGACATACTTTGGACATTTTGTAAGGAAGGTCCTTGGAGAGGGACATCATGCTTGGGAAGTTGGAGGGACAATGCAGTAGGGGAAGACCCTCTGTGAGGTGGATTGATTCAGTGACTGGGGTAATTGGGATGGGTGTGCTGGAGACAGTACGAATGGCACAGGACAGAGCAGGGTTTAGGGCTGTTGTACATAGGGTCGCTATGAGTTGCAAACAACTCGATGGCACATAACAACAACATAAGAATAAAGATAAATTGCAACATACATACGGGGAAGAGTATTTTCTTACTGTTAGGTACCCTTGAGTCGACCAGTCATAACTATTCTATGAACAACAGATTGGCATCTTGCTATACCCTTTGCCATTCTCATTGTCTCCCCATACTCAAGCCCACTGCTGCAGTCAATATTTAGAGCATGATGCCTTTTTCTAAAGCCTGGCCCCTCCTGACAGTATACAAGAGAGTGTGAGATGAAGTTTCACCATCTTTGCCTTAAAGGAACATCATGGTTGCCCTTTCTCCAAAACAATTTGCTCTTTCAGAAGTCCAGGGGACTTACAAAAGTCCAGGGGATTTTCAATATTCTTTGCCAATAGCTCAATTCAAAGTCTTTAATTTTTCCGTTTTTATTACTCATTGTCCTCCTTTAAGATGAACACGAAGTAGTGGAAAATGCCACCTCTAGGATCAGTCATCAGTAATGATGTCAGCTAAAAGGCATTTTTGTTTAAAAGACATTTCTGATGTCAATTTTTTAAACTGACATCATTATGGTAGTAGTGTAGAGAGGTTCTTGACAACACATTTTCCCACTGCAAAACATCTTTTGATTTCTTGAATGTGCTAACAAATGTGTTCATTGTGGATCCAAATAAAATGAAACAGATAAAAACTTTAATTTTTATCTATCTATTATGATGTTGTTGTTAAGTGGTGTCAAGTCGGAGACGACTCATAGCGACCCTATGAACGAAAGACCTGTTCAGAGAGTTTCCGGAGGCAAGCCATTTCAGAAGTAGATGCCACTCCTGCTTCCAGGCTTGTTTTATTTTTTATTTTCTTTTTTTTT
>NW_006406823.1:0-1220 GCF_000299155.1 Elephantulus edwardii
GAGGGTGGAGAAAACAGTGCAACAATGAATGAATGAAAACCCAAAATCTGGGTAAATGTTCATTAAAACTAATAAAATTTAATTGGAAAAAAAAAGAAAGTGTGCTTTAATCCCAAAGTTCATGGCTCAAATCCACTAGCTGTTCTATGGGGAAAGGATTAGCAATCTTCTTCCATTTGATTTATAGCCTCTGAAAATTTGTTGGAGGGTCAGCTATGAGTCAGTTTCAACTCGATAGTATTCAACCATAACAGGTTTCCCACGAGCACAACTAAGTGTTTAGGATTCCCATTCTTCTCAATGTTAGCCATAATTTGTTATGATCCACACAGTCAAATGTCTACCTAGTCAATAAAGCACAAATAAACATTCTTCTTGTATTCTTTACTTTTTCACCAGGATCCATCTGACATCATCACCAATATCCCTGGTGCATGACCTTTTCTAAATATAGCTTGAACGTCTGGCAGGTCTATGCATTGTTCTAGAAATTTTAAATTATCTTCAGAAGATTTTGCTTACACGTGATACTAGCAACACTCCACATTCCCCCATCCCAGCTGATCAGGGACTGTCTGTTACATACCCATGAAGGGAGTTAGCAGTGGTAGATAACCAGGCACTTCCTAAATCTTCTGGGCTCAGAGTTGTAGAGACTGAAGTTTACATGTTCTTTAGTTCAAAGGTTTTCTTCACTCTTTTTTTTTTCTCCAAATAAGATAAAAAAATTGCACCTTAGACAGTCACTTACAAACTTTTAATATCCCATTCAGTACTCACTAATACAAGAATGTAGAACATTGCCTTTGAGGATTGTTATGCTAATTGATGTTCCCTTTGGCAGTGATCCTAAAACCCAGTCTGAACAGCTCATTTCCTCAAGGCATTTGGTTATAGTTAAGACGTTGTCATCACTGTGGAAGGCGGAATGACACTTTCTCAAAAAGTTGCAAATAGAGATACCATTTGACCCAGCAATTCCACTACTGGAAATATACCCCAAAGAGACCATAACTAACCACCAAGCAGATATATGCACACCCATGTTTATTGCAGCTTTGTGCACAATAGCAAGGAGTTAGAAACAACCTAAATGCCCATCAACAAACAAATGGATAAAGAAGCTGTGGTATATTCACACAATGGAATACTATGCTGCATTGAAAAACAAGGAACTCATGCAATGTTATTCAAAATGGGTGACCCTGCAGGACATTAAG
>NW_006406824.1:0-1271 GCF_000299155.1 Elephantulus edwardii
TCAGAAAAATCAAAAGGGCTGAACTCATTCAGCATTTCTTAAGCTCAAGGAACTGAAGAACAAATTCAAATCTTGAGTTGCTATAATCAAAGATGTTTTAGGTAGAATATTAAATGATCCAGGAAGCATTAAAAGAAGATGGAAAGAATATACTGAGTCACTGTATTGAAAGGAGTTGGCAGATCCAGAAGAATTTAATGAAATAACATATGAGCAAGAGCCTATGGTAATGAAGGAAGAAGTTCAAGCTGCTTTGAAGGAGATAGCAAAAAGTAAGCCCCCAGAAATAGATGGTATACCAATTGAAGTATTTCAGCCAATGGATGCTGCCCTGGATGTGTTCACCAAGTTGTGCCAAGAAATCTGGAGAACAACCAATTGACCAACTGACTGGAAGAGATCTATATTTGTTCCCATTCCAAAGAAGGGTGACGCAACAGTGTGGAAACTATAGAAAAATATCATTGATTTCATGTGCAAGCAAGATTCTACTGAAGATTATCCAAAAACGACTGGAACAGCACATCAACAGAGAACTGCCAGAATTTCAGGCTGGGTTTAGAAGGGGTCGTGGTACTATGGATATTGTAGCTGATGTTAGATGGATCTTAGCTGAAAGCAAGTAATACCAGAAGATGTCTATCTGTGTTTCATTGATTATGCAAAGGCGTTTGACTGTGTGGATCATAACAAACTGTGGCTGACTCTGAGAAGATTGGGAATCCCAGAACACTTGATCGTGCTAATGCGAAACCTATACTTGGACCAAGAGGCAGTCATTAGAACAGAGCAAAGAAAAGGTGTACATCAGGGATGTGTCCTATCTCCATACCTTTTCAACCTGTATGCAGAACAGATTATCTGAGAGTCTGGGCTTTATTAGGAGAAGGAGGTGTCAGGATTGGTGGAAGAACTATTAACAATCTGCGTTATGCAGATGACACAACCCTGCTTGCTGAAACTGAGGAGGACCTGAAACACTAGCTGTAGACGGTCAAGGACTGCAGCCTTCAGTATGGATTGAAGCTCAATGTCAAGGAGACAAAGATTATCACCACTGGACCAATTGACAGCATCATGATGGATGGTGAAGAAATTGAGATTGTTCACAACTGTAGTTTGCTTGGCTGCGCGGTCAACACTCTTGGCACCAGTAGCCAGGAAATAAAAAAAAAACATATTGTGATGGGAAAGTCTGCTGTTAGGGACCTCTCCAAAGTACTGAAGAGCAGTGGTGTCACTCTGGAGACTAAGGTGCGTCTGATACAGGC
>NW_006406825.1:0-1271 GCF_000299155.1 Elephantulus edwardii
GTCATGTTTTAAGAAGAGACCGGTCCTTAGAGAAGGACATCATGCTTGGGAGGGTGGAGGGCAGGCGCAGGAGGGGAAGACCCTCTGGGAGATGGATTGATTCGGTGACTGGGGCAATCAGGATGAGTGTGTCAGAGACAATGAGATTGGCACAGGACAGAGCAGAGTTTAGAGCTGTTATACATAGGGTTGCTATGAGTCGCAAACAACTCGACAGCACATAACAACAAGAAGAAGATTTCATATACACTATGAACTATTAATTGATTTTTGAACCAATAGAGTAATAAGATTGGTGTTGGAATTAGTGGAAAGAGGTGTAGGAGATGAGGCACATGTCTGACACTATGGGAATTGGTTTTGTGTTGTGGATGTTGATGATGGGGAAGTGTGGAGTTTATATTCCAGTATGACTTTTCTTAGCCATTATTTGATTTTGCTACGTAGATGAATACCAGAAGAACGTCTATCTGTGCTTCATTGACTATGCAAAGGCTTTTGACTGTGTGGACCACAACAAGCTGTGGCTGACTCTGAGAAGAATGGGAATCCCGAAACATTTGATTGTGCTAATGCGAAACCTATACTTGGACCAAGAGGCAGTCATCAGAACAGAGCAAGGAGACACAGCATAGTTCAAAATCAAGAACGGGGTCCGTCAGGGATGTATTCTGTCTCCATACCTTTTCAATCTGTATGCAGAAGAGATCATCCGAGACACTGGGCTGTACGAAGGGGAATATGGCATCAGGATTGGTGGAAGAATTATCAACAACCTGCGTTATGTAGATGGCACAACCCTGCTTGCTGAAACTGAGGAGGACCTGAAGCTCTTGCTACAGAAGGTCAAGGACTGCAGCCTCCTATATGGACTGAAGCTCAATGTCAAGAAAACAAAGATTCTCACCACTGGGCCAATTAGCAGCATCAGTATGGCTACTGAAGAGATTGAGATAGTTGACAGTTTTAGTTTACATGGCTCCACAATCAACATTCTTGGTAACAGCAGTCAGGAAATCAAGAGATGAATTTCATTGGGAAAGTTGGCTGTGAGCGACTTCTCAAGAGTACTGAAGAGCAACGACGTCAGGCTGGAGACTAAGGTGTGCTTGATCCGGGCTATAGTCTTCACATCAGAGAGTTGGACAGTGAATATGGTTGATAAAAAGAGAATTGATGCCTTTGAGCTGTGGTGCTGGAGAAGAGTGTTGAATATACCACGGACTGCTAGGAGAACAAACAGGCTTGTCCTGGAGAAGGTGAAGGCTTGG
>NW_006406826.1:0-1270 GCF_000299155.1 Elephantulus edwardii
ATTGGCACAGGATAGAGCAGGGTTTAGGGCTGTTGTACATAGGGTCACTATGAGTCGCAAACGACTCGACGGCACATAACAACAACAACAACAACAATTCTTTCCTAAACAAATGTGCAGTGCCTAGAGTCTTAAAATCTTGTAAGCCATCATCCAAAACACAATAATTTGTCTCTGGCTTGCTGAAATAACAAAGGAAAGAGAACCTCCAATAGAAGGAAGATTTGGAAGGTATGGTTAATTGTCTCCATGAACTACTGCTTCCTTGACATGAGACCAGAAAAACGAGATAGTGCCCAGCACTTATTACTGAACATTTTAGTCCAAGATTCCATAAAAGAATCCTGATCAAAAGGGAGAAAATGCAAAACAAAATTTCAAATTCTCATGGATTCCAGCTTTACTGAAGCAATGAAAGTTGGATGAAGCCCTGAATAAGTTTTGGATGAAGTCTTGAAATAATCTTTAATCATTAACCAAAAAGATTTCCTCAAATTATCTTAAAATTTAAAAATTATTTAAGCTAACTAGTTAAAAATATCTGCCTTGAGCATTAGATTTTTCTAAGAAGGGAACTCTGCTAGTCTAGTGGGTGAAAAGTTGCACAGGAAACTCAAGGGTGTCTCCTCTCTGCCAGTTCAAATCCACCAGTGGCTCCTTGGAAGAAAGATTGGCAAACTCTTCCCATGTGATTTACAACCTCTGAAAATCTACTGGAGGGTCAGCTACGAGTCAGTACCTAGTCACTGGCAATGAGTTCATGTAGAAGCGTCAATATAGGATCAAAGTGATAACTCAAAAGACTATCTAGGAACCTTAAGGAGTGATTCTGTTTATGTCAGTGGGGGAAGAACACTGTAAAAATGAGAGTGAAATGGTTATACTATTCAGAGACTGTAATAGCTCATGTTTGTAAATGGTTCGTGTAGAGATGGCTGGGTGTGTTTTGCTGTGTATATTCAAAACAAATTTATTAAAAAGAGGGGGGAAATCCTAATTCCACTCTTAGCCTGGTTCTACTCTGACATACATGGAGTCGCCTTGAGTCGGAATTAAGTGGATGGTGACTGACTTGGTATCTACTGCACAGATGTATATGAGGATTAAATAACATAATGTATGTAAAGTACCTAGCAGAGTACCCAGCTCATTGTAAATATCGAGTCATTACTGCTGTTGCCTTTCTAAAAGCAGTTTTCTCTCTCCCTCTCTCTGTGTTTCTCTTTTCACATACATACACATACACACACACACACACACACACACACAC
>NW_006406827.1:0-1241 GCF_000299155.1 Elephantulus edwardii
TGGAAAAGGGAGAATCCAGGGACCACCTCAGGTCTTGCTGAACTTTTGTCCTGGAGTGGCCTGAAGACATAGAAAAGCTGGCACCCCAAGGGTGAGAGCTGCCCCTGAGGACTTCTGTCTCCCCTGACAGCCACCACTGCTGTGTCACGGCCTCTGCTTGGATACATCTGGATCAACTACACCTGAATGGTCACACTTTGATCTTAACACTTCATCTGGAATCTGAACCGCAAATATTTTCACCAGCTCGTCACAGACACATCAGTTTGTGTTTCACCCCAAGTATGAAAGTATTGCGGAATGTCAGGGAGGAAGGGAGGGCCTCTGGCCAGGACAGATCACCTAAGCTCCAGATAAATGCAAGCCTCCCAATGTCCTTTAATATGGGGTAGAGAAAGCTCCCCTGTGTTTGGCTGTACCAGCTTGAGAAAGCTCGCCACCTGGGAAGACGGCTGCTGCATGTGTTGAGCTGGGAGTGGTCCTCACGAGGCCGAGGTTTTCCTAACAGACCTGCATGTCCCACGTCTGTAAGGCCACCCTATTCTGTCTTCTTGTTTACATGTTTGTATATAAGTCCACTGCAGATCCCAATAAAGTTGAGCTAGATTGACTCTCTGATCCTCTCCTGGAGTGGTGTATCTCTATCGTGCTTACCCCCATCAGAATGTTGCTGTTAAGTTGCCTGCGAACTGACAGCGACATGAAAGTCCTAATGTTTTCGTGTTGGCAAACTTCTCCTTGATTTTTTTTTCCTGGCTGCTTGTTGGGAAGTCCCTCATTGACCTAGGCCTTTGTCTAATAAGTGGACTGGGTCCTGATTTGGTTGGACTTTTCTTGAATGTGCTGTGACGATTGTGCCCATTGAGGTAGCTGGGTCTCTCCCAGGGCTTGGGCCAGACAAATCTGATGAGGCTGAGAGCTGAGGGAGATGATAGAAGACATTGGTGAAAGCCACTTAGAAAGGAGGCAGAGTGGGCTGTCAAACAAGGCTAGGAATTGGACAGCCTTTCCTCAGCCTTATGTCACATATGCTTTGTCCCTATCCGACAGATCCTTCTGAAGTTTCACCTGGTTGCCTTCTTGAATGCTACTCTTCAATAGCTCATCTTCACCTATTTCTAGAAATCTCAAGGATCTTGAGGTATATGAAGAAATTAGGAAGGGTCTCTTTGGCCCTAGAGTTAACATGTCCCGAGAAGAGCTCCTCCAAGTCCTGAGTACATTCCTTTCACACACCCACC
>NW_006406828.1:0-1254 GCF_000299155.1 Elephantulus edwardii
CTGAAAATGAAAATTGTTTTTGTTGTTGTTATTATGTGCCATCGAGTCATTTGCGACTCATAGCGACCCTGCTCTATCCTGTGCCAATCGCATTACCTCTGACACACCCATCCCGATTACCCCAGTCACTGAATCAATCCACCTCATAGAGGGTCTTCCCCTCCTGCGCCGTCCCTCTACCCTCCCAAGCATGATGTCCTTCTCCAAGGACCTCTCCCTCCCAACAACATGTCTAAAGTATGTCAGACAAAGCCCCAGAATCCTTGCCTCCAAGGAATAGTCTGACTTAACCCTCTCCAGGATGATGAATCTGTTTGTTTTCTTGGCAGTCCAGGGTAAATTCAATACTCTTCTCCAGCACCACAGCTCAAAGGCATCAATTTCCCTTCTATCCTCCTTAGTCATTGTCCAACTCTCTGATGCATAACAAGTGATTGCAAAGACCATATCAGGCCTGTATCAGATGCACTTTAGTCTCCAGAGTGACACCATTGCACTTCAGTACCCTGGAGAGGTCTCTAACAGCAGACTTTCCCATTGCAATACATTTTTTTATTTCCTGGCTACTGGGGCCAAGAGTGTTGATTGTGGAGCCAAACAGACTAAAGTTGTTAACAATCTCAATCTCGTCGCCATCCATCCTGATGCTGCCAATTGGTCCAGTGGTCAGAATCTTTGTCTTCCTGACATTGAGCCTCAGTCCATTCTGAAGGCTGCAGTCCTTGACCCTCTGCAGCAAGCATTTCAGGTCCTCCTCAGTTTTAGCGAGTAGAGTTGTGTCATCTGCATAACGCCGATTGTTAATAGATCTTCCACCAATCCTGACACCACACTTCTCCTCATAGAGCCCGGCCTCTCGGATAATCTGTTCTGTATACAGGTTGAAAAGGTATGGAGATAGGACATATCCCTGGTGTACGCCTTTCCAAATTTTGAACCATGCAGTGTTTCCTTACTCTGTTCTGACAACTGCCTCTTGGTCCAAGTATAGGTTTCACATTAGAATGACCAAGTGTTCTGGGATTACCATTCTTCTCAGAGTCAGCTACAGTTTGTTATGATCCACACAGTCAAACGCCTTTGCATAATCCATGAAACAGATAGACATTATTCTTCTGGTATTCCCTGCTTTCAGCTAAGATCCATCTAACATCAGCTACAATACCCCTAGTACCACGGGCCCTTCTAAACCCAGCCTGGACTTCTGGCAGTTCTCTGCTGATGTGCTGTTCCAGTCGTTTTTGGATAATCTTC
>NW_006406829.1:0-1225 GCF_000299155.1 Elephantulus edwardii
TAGTGTCCTCCAGGGTCACCCATTTTGAATAATATTTCATGAGCTCCTTGTTTTTCAATGCAGTGTATCTTTCTACACATTCTGTTTCTTCAATGTTGGGTAAAGTATATTATGAAAGCTAAGTATAGATATAAAAAAAATCAAGTAAATTATGAAAGGTCAGTTATCAATTGAAATTCAATGTTTTTAACAAAAATTATTGAAATTAAAATTTAGTTTATAACTTTAGCTAAAGTAACACTCTGAACTTGATCACTTAATTACTGTGCAATATTCTTAAAATGGGCACATGAAACAGAAGAATAAAAGGAGTTTGAGTATTATTTATTTATGATTTCAGAAGCAAAATTAAAATGAATGACTCAACATAAATCATTCTAACCTTAAAGTTGTTCAGATGCTTCTCTTGACATATAAACAGGGAGTAGGAATTATAGCTTGTATCCAAAAACATTTTTCCTCTTCCCTTCAGGTTTTTTACTTATATTTTCAATTTCAAATTGTCAAATCAAATGGACTAGTATTAAATTGTAATTGAGAATTTTTTCATTATCTCCTAATGTAGGATTAGCATGATTTAAAGCACATATACTGTTTTTGCACCTTCTGTAATAAAGCTGGCTTAAACCTTCACTGATATGCCTTTTATAAGTAAACTTTTTACACTAAGATAAATAACACCTTGTTTAATAAATGTGGCTCGTTTTTTCAATAAATTTCCACTGTTTTATGTTATTAAATTCAATTTACACAATGAATAATAAAGCTGTGCATGCTCAGAAAACAGCCCTAGTCAGTAATTTAATAATCCCCCTTTTTTAAACAATCCCTTTTGAAGACATAGATTGAATAATGAACTAGAAAACAAAGCTGTGATGTGTTATCCAATGCTTAGTTCAATAACAATACCACTGTGCATTTTGCAGTCTGTATTCACTGATTTTACAATAGGAAGTATAGAACTCATAAAAAGCCTAGAAAATATTAATGTCCCTAATAATTAAATATGTGTAATTTTGAGAAGAATGGAAATCCCAGTGTGCTAATGTAAAATCTATACTTGGATCAGGAAACAGTTCAAAATCAGGAAAAGAGTACATCAGGGATGCATACTGTCTCCATACAATTTCAATCACTATGTGGAACAGATAATTCAGGAAGCTGAACTTTGTGAGGAAGAATGTGGTGTCGGTTTTGGAAGAAGACTAATCAACAACCTCAGCTA
>NW_006406830.1:0-1269 GCF_000299155.1 Elephantulus edwardii
AAGGATAACTTGTAAGATATGTACAAAATCAAAAAAAGGAAGGGGCAGTGGGCAGGCAGGTGGAATGTGAGGAGAGGCAAAAATCACTAGGATAACAGAATTTGGTGGATGGAGGGGAGAGAGGTAAAAGAATTAGGAAAGATCCGATGCAGATTTGAAAAACAGAGTAATAGTAGGCATAGATCAATGGTAATTAATTTTATAGAACACAATTTATATGAATGATTATATGAAATGTAATGTAAATGAAGGAATGTGCGAAAAACAATGTACATGAATGAGACACAGTATATACAAATTCTGTATGCGAACAAATATAAATTTTTTTTAAAAAAAGCAATAACATACAAAACCGCTTATACAGTCTATCTTTCAACATGGCTTTCATAACCACTGACCTTGACTTTGCCATGTTGATGGCCATGAGCTTATCCAAAAGGGGATTGATTGGCTAGTCTCACCAATCCAAAAAAGGATTGGCTAGTCTTGCCATTAAATTGAGTGGATCCAGCAGTTGTTGTTGTTATGTGCCATCAAGACATTTGTGACTCATAGCGACCCTATGTACAAGAGCTCTAAACGCTGTTCTATACTGTGCCAACCTAGCCATCTCAAACGCACTTATTCCCACTGCTCCAGTCACAGAATCGATCCATCTCATAGAAGGTCTTCCTCTCCTTTGCCACCCCTCCACTCTGCCAAACGTGATGTCCCTCGCCAAGGACCAGTCCCTCCTTGCAACATGCCCAAAGTATGTCAGAAGAAGCTTCAGAATCCTTGACTCCAAGGAGCATTCCGACTTCACCTTCTCCAGGACAAACCTGTTTGTTCTCCTAGCAGTCCATGGTATGGCATATTCAACACTCTTCTCCAGCACCCCAGCTCAAAGGCATCAATTCTCTTTCTATCATCCCTATTTACTGTCCAACTCTCTGATGCACAGCACGTAATTGTGAAAACTATAGCCCGGATCAGGCACACCTTAGTCTCCAGCCTGATGTCGTTGCTCTTCAGTACTCTTGAGAGGTCCCTCACAGCTGGCGTTCCCAATGAAATTCATCTCTTGATTTCCTGGCTGCTGATACCAAGAGTGTTGATTGTAGAGCCAAGCAAACTAAAACTGTTAACTATCTCAGTCTCTTCACTATCCATACTGATGCTGCTAATTGGCCCAGTGGTGAGAATCTTTGTTTTCTTGTGTTGAGCTGAAAAGATTGAAATTAAAATGGCCCCTATAGTTCTCAGCTGAATTAAACTCAGGTTTCTATA
>NW_006406831.1:0-1269 GCF_000299155.1 Elephantulus edwardii
TTCCAGGATGAATCTGTTTGTTTTCCTAGCAGTCCATGGTACTCTCAATACTCTTCTCCAGCACCACAGCTCAAAGGCATCAATTCTACTTCTATCCTCCCTAGGCAATGTCCAACTATCTGATGCATAACAAGTGATTGCAAAGGCCATGGCCTGTATCAGACACACCTTAGTCTCCAGAGAGACACCATTGCTCTTCAGTACTTTGGAGAGGTCCCTAACAGCAGACTTTTCCATGGCAATACACCTTTTAATTTCCTGTCTACTGGTGCCAAGAGTGTTGATGTGGAGCCAAGCAAACTAAAGCTGTGAACAATCTCAATCTCTTCACCATCCATTCTGATGCTGCCAGTTGGTCCAGTGGTGAAAATCGTTGTCTTCTTGACATTGAGCTTCAATCCGTATTGGATTCTGCAGTCCTTGACCCTATGCAGCAAGCGCTTCAGGTCTTCCTCAGTTTCAGCAAGCAGGGTTCTGTCATCTGCATAACGCAGATTGTTGATTGATCTTCCCCCAATCTTGACCCCAAATTTCTCCTCATAGAGCCCAGCCTCCCGGATAATCTGTTCTGCATACAGGTTGAAAAGATATGGAAATAGGATGCATCCCTGGCGTGCACCCTTCCCAATTTTGAACCATACAGTATTCTCTTGCTCTGTTCTGATGACTGCCTCCTGGTCCAAGTATAGGTTTTGCATTAGAAGGATCAAGTGTTCTGGGATTCCCATTCTTCTCAGAGTCAGCCACAGTTTGTTATGATCCACACAGTCAAACTCCTTTGCATAGTCAGTGAAACACAGATTGACATTCTTCTAATATTCCCTGCTTTCAGCAAAGATCCTTCTAACATTAGCTACAATATCCCTAGTATCATGACCCCTTCTAAACCCATCCTGGACTTCTGGAAGTTCTCTGCTGATGTGCTATTCCAGTCATTTTTGGATAATCTTCAGTAGAATTTTGCTTACATGTGAAATCAATGAGATTGTTCTATAGATTCCACACTATTGGGTCACCCTTCTTTGGGATGGGAACAAATATAGATTTCTTGCCACAACTTGGTGAGCACATCTACGGCAGCATCTGTTAGCTGAAATATGTCAGTTGGTATACCATCTATTCCTGGTTCCTTATTTTTTGCTATTTCCTTCAAAGCAGCCTGAACTTCTTCTTTCAGCACCATAGGCTCTTGCTCATATGTTGTTTCATGAAATTCTTCTGTGTCTGCCAATTCCTTTAGATACAGTGACTCAGTATATTCTTTCCATC
>NW_006406832.1:0-1259 GCF_000299155.1 Elephantulus edwardii
AAAATTTGTAAAAACAAGAAATAGACAACACTACTATAGTACTTGGAGACTCCAATACACTCCTCTAAAGAAAAGATAGAACTACCAGAAAAAAAAACCAACAAAACAACTCAACAGAGATATTGAAGACTTAAACCACACAATAAATCAACTTGACCTCATAGTAATTTATAGGCTAATGCACCCCCCCCCCAAAAAAAACACAGCATACCTTCTTCTCAAATATGCATGGAGTGTTCTCCAGAATAGATCACATTTTAGGTCACAAGGCAAGCATCAATAAATTAAAAAACATAGAAATAATACAAAGCATCTTTTCAGACAATAATGCTACAAAATTAGAAATTAATAATAAGAAGATAAAGGAGAAAAAAACATACATTTGGAAGCTGAACAACACCTTGCTTGAACATGAATGGGTACTAGAAGAAATAAAAAATAAAATAAAAAAGTTTTTTGAAACAAATGACAATGAAAACACCACTTACCAAAACCTCTGGGAAACAGCCAAAGCAGCAATCAGAGGTCAATTTATAGCAATAAGCAAACATATCAAAAGGCGCGAAAAACTGACCATTGACTCTCTAACCCAACATCTCCAGAAAACGGAAAAAGAACAGCAAGAAAACCCGACACCTTCTTAAAAAACTCAAATAATAAAAATTATCAGAAATAAATGAAACAGGAAACCAAAAAACAATTAAAACTATCAACAAAACTAGGAGTTGGTTCTGTGAAAAGGTCAATAAAATTGACAAACTACTAGGAAAACTCACAAAAGAAAAGAAGGAGAAGAGACATAATCCAAATAAGAGATGAATCAGGCAACATCACAACGGAACCTACTAGAATAAAAAAGCTAACATTAGAGTATTATGAAATACGATACTCAAGCAATGCAGAACAGATTATCCAGGAGGTTGGGCTCTATGAGGAGAAATGTGGGGTCAAGGTTGGTGGAAGATCTATCAACAATCTGTGTTATACAGATGACACAACCCTGCTTGCTGAAACTGAGGAGGACCCGAAGTGCTTGCTGCAGAGGGTCAAGGACTGCAGCCTCCAATATGGATTGAGGCTCAATGTCAGGAAGACAAAGATTCTCACCACTGGACTAACTGGCAGCATCAGGATGGATGGTGAAGAGATTGATATTGTTCACAGCTTTAGTTTGCTTGGCTCCACAGTCAACATTCTTGGCACCAGTAGCCAGGAAATTAAATGACGTATTGCCATGGGAAAGTCTGCTGTTAGGGACC
>NW_006406833.1:0-1178 GCF_000299155.1 Elephantulus edwardii
TGTTGCAGCCTAGAAGACACAAATTTAACTAACAAGTTAAAAGTACATAAGTCAAAAATTAAAAAGCAATAATATTCCAAGTAGAAGTTCTAACAGTGGCACAAATCAAGTTACAGAGGGAAGGTAGTTCTTAAAATAAAAGGCCAATTGACTAGCACTTTGTCTATTATAGTATAAAGGTTAGGAGCCACAAGATGTAGAGGTTCAACTATGTCATTTATTGTTCTTAAGTCCTGGACCAAATTCTATCTACCATTGGGTTGTTTTACAGCTCGGAAGGTTGCATGCAAGGCAGAGGTGAAGTAAGGAACTGCTTATGAGGTTTTCCATCAATTCCAACAACTAAGAAGAGTGAGAAGAGTTGGGATCTCAGAAGGCTTTTAGGACCAAATAGGAGGCTCTTGTGTCCAGGAGACAATGAATATACTTACCAGTAATGCTAATGCTCACCCACAGCTCTTCTGGGAGGACCTAAATAGTTGAAGTGTCCTCCTTTGCTTCCAGCTGGGAGCTGGGGCCTGTCAGTCCTATCAGCCACGAGCACCTGATGTGGGCCACGCTTGGCCAAGTGTCCTTCAGATCCACACTTACAGCGAGTGAGTTGGAGCTTCCTCTCTACTCCCTTGCCTATCTGTGGCTCTCTTTCTGTGACACTGTCAACTGAAGTGGCCCAGCTTTCCACAGTGGAAGCAATTCTGACCTCCTTTATTACCTTCAGGTGGCACTGTTTATGAGTAAGAATTCCTTTTCCTGACAGAGGCCCTAAACTGTCAACAATAGCTGCCCCAATAATTTTGGCCATTCTCTGGTCTTTTCTCTTCCCTCTAGATCCCAGTTGTTAAAAGAAGGAAAAATTTAAGCAAATATATAACAAATAATTTTGAACATTAAAATCTTTCAAGCTTAAGGCTAGAAATATTAACAATATGATCCTTTCCAATCCAGAGATACATGTTCCAATACAGTTACTATTTTCCATAAATGATTTTGGTAAGAAGAATATTGTAAATGTGGATACATTTCCATTATTCCTCCTCCATGCCACGACATAGTGTTATTAGCATGAGCAGTTATAAATCCATTGCCATCCTTACTCTAACTTAAATTTTTTAAATTTATTAATTTCAGTAAAAATTTACAGAGGCTTTGGATTTCCATTCATTCATTGTTGCACATTT
>NW_006406834.1:0-1240 GCF_000299155.1 Elephantulus edwardii
CAGAAGGCTTTTAGGACCAAATAGTAGGCTCTTGTATCCAGGAGAAAACGAATATACTTACCAGTAATGTTAATGCTCACCCACAGCTCTTCTGGGAGGATCTAAATCGTTGAAGCATCCTCCTTTGTTTCCAACTGGGAGCTGGGGCCTGTCAGTCCTGTCAGCCACAAGGACCTGATGTGGTCCACCCTTGGCCAAGTGTCCTTCAGATCCACACTTAAAGCAAGTGAGTGGTAGCTTCCTCTCTACTCCTTTGCCTAGCTGTGGCTCTCATCTGTAACACTGCCTACTGAAGTGGCCCAGCTTTCCACAGTGGAAGCAATTCTGATCTCCTTTATTACCTTTCAGTGGCACTGTTTACGAGTATGACTTCCTTCCTGACACAGGCCCTAAACTGGCAGCAATAGCTGCCCCAATAATTTTGGCCATTCTCTGGTCTTTTCTCTTCCCTCTAGATCCCACTTGTTAAAAGAGGGAAAAATTTAAACAAATATATAACAAGTAATTTTGAACATTATAATCTTTTAAGCTTAAGGCTAGAAATATTAACAATATAATCATTTCCAATCCAGGCATACATGTTCCAATGCAGTTCCTATTTTCCATAAATGGTTTTTGTAAGAAAATATTGTAAATGTGGATACATTTCCACTATTCCTCCTCCATGCCGCAATATAGTGTTATTAGCATGAGCAGTTATAAATCCATTGCTATCCTTGCTCTAACTTATTTTTTTTAATTTAAATTTGTTATTAATTTCAGTAAAAATTTACAGAGGTTTAGATTTCCATTCATTCATTGTTGCAGATTTCTCCCATGCCAAGGATCCCCCCCAGAACACTACCCTCTTGGAAAAGTAAAAGAAAAATTCTTTCATTGTTTTACAAACCCTCTCCCAGGTCCACTCCACCATGTAGCCATTGTTCTAGACTCCTCTAATGACAGAAATACCTAATCACATATTTCTTTTAAACCGTTTACTCCCTCCTCTGTTTAAGTGCAATATACATTGTTGGGCCCATCATACTCAGTGTCTCCCCAACCCCAAGGTCAGTCCTCTTTTACAACAGTGGCACCGTGCAATATTTGTCCTTTTGTGACTGGGATATTTCACTCAGCATAATGCTCTCCAGAGTCAGCCATTTTGAAGTGGAAGAATATCCCTTGCTCATGGATAGGAAGACTCAATGTTGTGAAAATGGCAATACTACCAAAGGCAATTTACACATTTAATGCAATC
>NW_006406835.1:0-1253 GCF_000299155.1 Elephantulus edwardii
TATTCCAATTAGAGATTCTAATAATGACACAAATCAACTTACAGAGAGAAGATAATCCTTAAAATAAGTCTTATTGGCTGGCACTTTGTCTATTATAGTGAAAGGGCTAGTAACCACAAGATGTAGAGGTACAACTATGTCATTTATTGTTCTTAAGTCCTGGACCAAATTCCATTTACTATTGGATTGTTTTACAGCTAGAAAGGCCACATGTAAGACAAAGGTGAAGTAAGGAACTGCTTATGAGGTTTTCCATAAATTCCAACAACTAAGGAATAGCGAGAAGAGATAGATCTGAGAAGGCTTTCAGATCGAATAATTAGGCTCTTGTGTCCAGGAGAAAACTGATATACTTACCAGCAAAATTAATGCTCACCCATGGCTCTTCTAGGAGGCTTTGAATCGTTGAAGCGTCCTCCTTTGTCTCCAGCTAAGAGTTGGGGTCTGTCAGCCATGCAGACCTGAAGTGGGCTGTCTTTGGCCAACTGTCATTCAGATCCACACTTAAAGCGAGTGAGTGGGAGCTTCCTCTCTACTCCCTTGCCTATCTGTGGCTCTCCTCTGTGACACTGTTGACAGAGGTGGCCCTGCCTTCCACAGTAGAAGCAATTCTGACCTCCTTTAATACCTTTGGGTGGCACTGTTTATGAGTAAGACTTCCTTTTCCTGACACAGGCCCTAAACTGGCAGCAGTAGCTGCCCCAATAATTTTGGCCATTCTCTGGTCTTTTCTCTTCCCTCTAGATCCCAGTTGTTAAAAGAGGGAAAAATGTAAACAAATAATTTTGAATAATATTTTTTAAGTTTAAGGATAGTAACATTATTAATATGATTGTACAATAATTTCCAATCCAAAGAGATACGTATTCCAATGCAGTTCTTATTTTTCGTAAATAATTTGGGGAAAAATACTGTAAATGTGGATATAGTTCCACTATTCCTCCTCCATGCCATGAGATAGTATTATTAGCATGAGCAGTTATAAACCAGTTGCCTTCCTTACTCTTAACTTAAATTTTCGGTGTTATTGTGCTGACGAGCGGAACCAACAAGGCTCCAATTAATAACGCTTCCATAGGAAGTCTTAATTAAAACTCGTCTTTGCTCTATTTAACACTGTCTCCAATGTATCCATTCTCTAAGAAAGATAAAGGAAGCAACTGACAGGGAGGAATATCAGGATAATCTGAAGTTGTTACTGATATCTCCATGAAAACTAAATCCTTGAAACATCTACTAGAGAGATATATTAT
>NW_006406836.1:0-1207 GCF_000299155.1 Elephantulus edwardii
TTGGGACAAGTCATTTTATGCACATAAGGATTTAACTTTTAGAAGTTCCCATTTATCTAGCTTATCCACTTCTGTTACTTTTTTGTTATATATTGTTGCAGAATGTTGGGGAGGAAGCGAGCGTCTCTGGCCAGGGCAGATCACCTAAGCTCCGGATAAGTGCAAGCCTCCCAATGCCCTTTAATACGGGTAGAGTAAGTTCCCCTGCGTTTGGCTGTACTGGCTTGAGAAAACTTGCACCTGGGAAGACAGCTGCCGCATCTGTTGAGCTGGGAGTGGTCCACATGGGTTCTCCTAACCAATCCGCATGTCCTACGTCTGTAAGCCCACCCTATCCTGTCTTCCTGTGTATATAAGTGCACTGCAGAGTCCAATAAATGGAGCTGGATTGACTCTCTGATCCTTTCCCTGAGTGGTGTATCTCCGTCGTGCTTACCCCCATCAGGGTGTCACTGTATGTTGCCGGGAACAGACAGCGACAATATATGGTGATCTATTTATTCTGTGGATTGTTGTTGTATACTGTTGAGATGGAACTGACTCACAGTCAACCCTCCAGTGGGTTTTCAGAGTCAGGTACACCAAATGACAGGAGACTACCCACCTTTCTCCCATGGAGCAGCTGGCGGAGTCCAACTGTGTGCCTTTGCGTTGGTACAACTCAGCTCCTTAATATTAAACTACCAGAGCTCCCTGTGGATTATTTTTTTAAGTTTCACCTCTTCTTCATCCTTTATCTACTTTGAGTTTTTAATGAGGAATGAGGTATGAGTATTGTTTTGGGTTTTGGCAGATGGATTTCCAGCATTATCAGTACAATTTGTTAAAGAGGCTGTTGTCATTTTCCTATTCAACGGATTTCATCTCCTTGTCAGTTATCAGTTGAACATAGGTGGTTGGGTTTACTTCTGGATTTTCCATTATATTTTATCTGTGAAAAGATTGAGATTGTTCACAGTTTACTTTGCTTGGCTCCACAGTCAACACTCTTGGCAAAGTAGGAAATTAAAAGACATATTGTCATGGGAAAGTCTGCTGTTAGGGACCTCTCCAAAGTACTGAAGAGCAATGGTGTCTCTCTGGATACTAAGGTGCATCTGATACAGGTCATGGTCTTTGCTATCACTTGTTATGCATCAGAGAGTTGGACAATGACTAAGGAGGACAGAAGGAGAATTGATGCCTTTGAGCTGTGGTGCTGGAGAAG
>NW_006406837.1:0-1265 GCF_000299155.1 Elephantulus edwardii
TCCTCATAAAGCAATGCCTCCTGAATAATTTGTATTATTTTTTTTTTGCATATAGACTGACACACTCCTTGCCTGATTTTGAACAATACAGTGTTTCCTTGCTATATTCTGAGGACTGCTTCTTGGTCCAAGTATAGTATTCACATGAGCACAGTCAAGTGTCCTGGGATTCCCATTCTCCTCAAGGTTAGCCAAAATGTGTTGTGACTCACACAGTCAGATTCCTTTGCATAGTCAATGAAATACAGATAGACATTTCTCTGGTGCTCTTTCTTTTCAGCCAAGATTCATCTGACATTGGAGATAAAATCTCTAGTGTCATGGCCTCTTCTAAACCTAGCTTGTATTTCTGGTAGTGTTCTTTTGTATTGTTTGACTTGTTTTTTATAATCTTCGAAAAATTTTGTTTGCGTGTGATATTAATGATATTATACTATAATTTTGATACTCTGTCGGGTCACCTTTTTTGGAATGGGAATAAATATGGATCTCTTGTAGTCAATTGGCCAGGTAGTTGTCCTCCAGATTCCTTGAAATAGCCTGCGGAGCACATGTAGGACAGCATCTGTTTGTTCAAATATGTTATCAACTGCTCATAAGCATGCTCAAACTAAAGCTAAAGACGGTTAATCAAATCCAGAGGAAACAAAAACTTGAGCTCAAATTTTTCCCTCGATTTTTTTAAAAACCATCTCAGGAACAGATTTGAAGCCTTAAATACTAATGAATGAAGACCAGATGAGCTGTGGAAGGATATTGAGAATATTATCCATGACAAATGCAAAAGGTCTTAACAAAGACAGAGGAGGAAGAAAAGGCTGAAATTGATGTCAAAAGAGACTCTGAAATTGCATTAGAGTGCCGAGAAACAAAAGCAAAGGGAAGGAATCAAAAAGTTAAGGAGCTGAACAGAA
The DNA here is from genome assembly GCF_000299155.1 of Elephantulus edwardii. Classification (NCBI taxonomy): domain Eukaryota; kingdom Metazoa; phylum Chordata; class Mammalia; order Macroscelidea; family Macroscelididae; genus Elephantulus; species Elephantulus edwardii. Next base: position 915 of record NW_006406837.1, read on the forward strand.
GATTTCAAAGGGCAGCTCAGGAAGACAAAGCAAAGTATGTTAATGAAATGTGCAAAGAGCTGGAGTCAGAAAATCAAAAAAGCCCAACTCGCTCATTGTTTCTTAAGCTGAGGGACCTAAAGAACAAATTCATGCCTCAACTTGCAATACCTAAGGACACTATACATAGAATATTGAATGATCCAGGAAGCATTAAAAGAAAAAGAAAAACAATGGATTCAAATTTTGTAAATAAACTGTTGTTGTTATGTGCCATCGAGTCGTTTGCGACTCATAGCGACCCTATGTACAACAGCCCTAAACCCTGCTCTATCCTGTGCCAATCTCATTGCCTCTGACACACCCATCCCG
>NW_006406838.1:0-1235 GCF_000299155.1 Elephantulus edwardii
TCTCCCTTATAGGTTACTCTTTGTTTCTCCCTTGCTGCTTTCAGGATTCTCTCCTTATCCTTGGTTCTGGCAAATTTAACTATGATATGCCTTGATGTTTTTCTTTTGGGGTCGAATCTATATGGTGTTTGCTGTGCTTCCTGAATATATGTTCTCCCATTCTTCATTATGTCTGGGAAGTTTTCCTCTGGTAATTCTTCCACAACTTTTTCAGTGTCTTTACTTGCTTCTTCCTTTTCTGGGATTCCAATGATGTGCATGTTATTTTTCTTGATGGTGTCCCACATTATTCTTAGTTTTTCTTCTTTTTCCTTCTTTTTTGAGTCTGCTTTTTGCTCTAGCAGATCAGTGGTGACAATTTTGTCTTCAATTTCACTGATTCTGTGTTCCATCTCATCAACTCTGCTCATTTGTCCCTCCATCATGTTGACAGCCTCTGAAACACTGGAGCTTATATTTTGAATGACGGATTCTTGTTTTTCCAGTGCCGCTAATGCCTTATTTGTTTTCTCTGCAATATTTTGCATTGTTTTTTTTTTTTAACTCCTCCTGGTCTTTGCTTGTAGCATCCTGTAATTCATCAAGTTTGTCTTTCATCCATTGGATATATTCAGTCGCTCCTCTTTTAAATTCTGTGTCAGAAAGTTCCATGAGCCTTTCTGATTTCAGGGTATCGGCTGCTCTTGTGTCGCCCTTGTGACTGACAACTTGCATTGCTCTTGTGTATTGTGTGGGATAGTTTGCTTTCTTCAAGACATTGGTATGTGTTCTTGATCTGAAGACAATGCTCTTGAGATCAGATGGGCAGCTACCAAACTTGTGCGTTTCTCTGACTTTATGACTTCAGCAAAATGTCAGTTCAGTGCCTGCTAGGGCAATCTCTTGTTGCTAAAACAGGTCAAGGTGCTCCTGTTTAAAGGCAAGTTGATTGCTCAGACATGTAGGCACTGGTGTGGAGCCAAATGGGGTGAGGCAGGCAAAGGGTTGGGTGATCATAAGGGCAGGTCAATCACTTGGAGGACATTGCTCAAACCTCTGCTGTCTCAGTGTGCTCACGACTGGGGTCTTTACTCAAATTCCTGTTGTCCGTTTCCTACCCAATGGTTTTCTCAGTGTTCCCTGCCTGGTGGCACTTACGCAGGTGCCCTCACACAACAGCCCCTGCTCCAGCAGGGTCCTGGATCCAACGGGATCCGAAAAGTCAAGGTCAAGTTCCCACCCACCCACTAGTCTCT
>NW_006406839.1:0-1152 GCF_000299155.1 Elephantulus edwardii
GGGGGGGGAGAATAACGAACTGGGGATGAGGGTGGAGAAAACAGTGCAACAATGAATGAATGAAAACCCAAAATCTCTGTAAATGTTCATTAAAACTAATAAAATTTAATTAAAAAAAAGAAAAAGGCATCTTATTTGTGAAAGACTGAGGGTTAAAGAAGAGAAGTTGTTAGTAAATGTCATTGAATTTGCTAAGTAACACTATGAATAAAAGATATGAACTTTGTCCTATCCTATACCCTCCTGATGATTTCTGTTCATTGTGATAGTGACTGTGTCAGTACATTTATTGAGGGTCTTCCTCTTGTTCTGACTATCTTTTCTAGCATGGTGTCTCTGTCCAAGTTTTGCTTACTCCTAAGTATATGCCCCTACTAAGTGACATGAAATTTCATCATTCCTAAATTTCAGATGCACAAGAAGCAATTGAAAGACTATGTCTTCTATCAAGTGTGTCTTAGTCTTTAAACTGAAGTCTTTGCTTTTTAGAACATTGGAGAGGTCTTTCACAGCATATTTCCTAATGCAATCAGTCACCTGAAAGTGTGCCTTACTGTGGTGGCTGACATGCTGCTATGACCCTAGAATCCATGTCCCAGTATTTTAAATAACAGGAGGTCACCCAGAGTGAATAGGTTTCAGGAGTTTCCAGACTAAGACAGATTAAGGAGTAGAACTTGCTATCTAAATCCAAAATAACAGGCCCTCAAAATCCTTATGGATAACAGAAGAACATAATTGGGTTTAATGCTGGAAGATGAGCTTCTCTGGTTGAAAGACACTCAATATATGACTGGGGAAGAACTGCCTCTTCAGATTAGAGACTAGCAGTCCGGAGGAGGTGCTGGGGACACAAGAACATGCTCCTGGGCAGAGGGGAAGCCTGGAAGCTGCGCACCGGTGGAAGTCACCTCAGATAATAGCGAAGAGGCATATTGCAGGCACACAGGAAAAGCCATTGGGAGGAGGTGCTGGGAACACAGAGGGGAAGCCTGGAAGCTACGCACCTGTGGAAGTCACCTCAGGTACACAGGAAAAGCCGTTGGGAGGAGGTGCTGGGAACATGGAGAACATGCTCTTGGGCAGAGGGGAAGACTGGAAGCTGTGCACCGGCAGAAGTCACCTCAGGTACACAGGAAAAGACGTCACAAA
>NW_006406840.1:0-1267 GCF_000299155.1 Elephantulus edwardii
TTATCATAAAGAGCAAGGAAATACTGAATGGTTCAAAATTGGAAAGGGTGTACGCCAGGGATGTGTCCTATCTCCATACCTTTTCAATCTATATGGAGAACAGATCATCTGGGAGGCTGGGCTCTATGAAGAGAAGGGTGGCATCAGGATTGGAGGGAGATTCATCAACAATCTGCGTTATGCAGATGACACAACCCTGCTTGCTGAAACTGAGGAGGACCTGAAGCCCTTGCTGCAGAAGGGCAAGGACTACCACCTTCAATATGGACTGAGGCTCAATATGAAGAAAACAAAGATTCTCACCACTGGGCCAATAGGCAGCATCACGATGAGATTGAGACTGTTAACAGCTTTAGTTTACTTGGCTCCACGGTCATCACTCTTGGCACCAGGAGCCAGGAAATTGAAAGATGTATTGCGATGGGAAAGTCTGCTGTTAGAGACGGCTCCAAAGTACTGAAGAGCAATTATATCACTCTGGAGACTAAGGTGCACCTGATGCAGTCTATGGTCTTTGCAATCACTTGCTTTACGTCAGAAGCTGGACAATGAGTAGGAATGACAGAAGAAGAATTGATGCTTTGAGCAGTGGTGCTGGAGAAGAATATTGAATATACCATGGACTGCTAAGAAAAGAAACAAGTTCATCCTAGAGAGTGTTAAACCATCCCGCTTCTTGGAGGCAAGGATTCTGAAGCTTTGTCTGACATATTTGGACATTTTGCAAGGAGGGACCAATCCTTGGAGAGAGACATCATGCATGGGTGATTGGAGGGACAGTGTAGGAGAGGAAGACCCTCTATGAGGTGAATTGATTCAGTGACCGGGGTAATGAGGGTAGGTGTGTCAGAGACAGTGAGGTTGGCACAGGATAGAGCAGGGTTTATGGCTGTTGTACATAGGGTCGCTATGAGTCGCAGGAGACTCGACAGCACATAGCAACAATAACAATTCTGTTTTTACCAGAAAAATCATATGATTTTATTAAAGAAATGTAATTGTTTGCTTTTTTAAATTGTATTTAAATGTATTATTAATTTCAGTAAAAATGTACAGAGACTTTGGATTTCCATTCATTCATTGTGGCACGTTTCCTTCCTCCCAACCCTCCCCCATAGTACACTACCCTCTTGGAAAAGTAAAAGAAAAATTCTTTTATTGTTTTACAAACCCTCCCCCAGGTCCACTCCACCATGTAGCCTTCGCTCTAGACTCCTGACATGACAAAAATACCTAATCACATATCCCTTTTAAACAGTTTTCTCCC
>NW_006406841.1:0-1267 GCF_000299155.1 Elephantulus edwardii
CTCTCCTTACAACATGACCAAATATGTCAGACGAAGGCTCAGAATCCTTGCCTCCAAAGAGCAGCCCGGTTTAACCCTCTTCAGGATGAGTTTACAAAACAACAAAGAAGGTTAGTGAGCTATAACGAAGTTTTTAATATCTTTGTGAAGTCATCATTTTATCTGAACACCACTTTATCTATTGTAGAATTATAAGGAATGTTCCTGGTTATTTAGCCTTTATTTGAAATTCAAAGGGGAATTTTTGTTTGTTGGATAATATGTTTCTTTTTTCCCCCGAACCAAACAAACCCAAAGTAAACTTGCTTAGTTTTTGTTCTTTTCGGAAAAGTAATTGAGAAGAATTCAAGACAAATGAACGTAATATTGGCTGTCTCACAGCTTTGCTTTCTGCTTTCCTCCCCTCATGCAAAGAACACAGAGTCTCTTATTCTCAGACGTCATATTCTACCAGATTCATTTTATGCTGACCTGTGCTTACAGCCACTAGGGGAGACAATATTTAATTTGCCTGCAGCCATCTAAGGGATAGGATACAAATTTGTGTGTCTATAGAAACCAAGGTTTTATGTCATTCTTTCTATGACTTAGAACTGTGTTTTATTGTTACCCAGTTTCCTTTCTCTCTCTCTCCTCAAGGTAGATTTATTAGCACAAATATGCCATACAAATGATGATTTATGAAGGAACAATAGTCCCTGAGAAAACATATTGATTTAATGGGACTTGTATTCCCTGCTACAAAGGTCTTCTATGGGAGTCTTGGATGATCAGATTAAAGTTAAGTTGTATTCATCAACCTGCCAAAAATGTCTTTGTTTCATTGTTATTTTTAGATGCTGCCCAGACGTTTCTAGCTCATAGCAACCCTATGTGCAACAGAATGAAGCACAGCCTCGCCTGTATCATCTTCACAATCAAAGCTATGTTTGAGCTGGGTTTTTGCAACTGTTGTGTCAATCTGTCTCCCTGAGGGTCTTCTATTTTTTGTTGACTCTTTACCAAGCAAGATAACCTTCTCTGGTTCCTTCTGATATCAAAATGAAATTTTACCATGCTCCCTTCTGGCTGTACTTATGGAGCATTCTGGCTTTTCTTTCAAGAAAGATTTGTGTGTTTTTGTGGCTGTTGTTGTTTTTAGGTGCCATTGAGTTAACTCTGACTCCTTACAACCTTATGAACAACAGCCCTGAGCCTTGTCCTATCCTGGGCCATCCTCACGACCTCTGATTTGCTGGAGCCCGTTGTTAAAATAGCGGCGTCACTT
>NW_006406842.1:0-1207 GCF_000299155.1 Elephantulus edwardii
TTTTTTATTAAATTTTATTAATTTTAATGAACATTTACAGAAATTTTGGATTTCCATTCATTCATTGTTGCACTATTTTCTCTACACACCCCCAGTTCTTTCCTCTTCCCCCCCCTTAAAAGTCTCTTTTAATTGTCCCATTGCTACAGTGTTTGTCAAAACCAGTTCTGATTAATCTCCTTTGTCAGTCTGTCCTTTGCCATCTCCTATCACTCCTCCATGAGAGAGATATCACTCTGATTGATTCATAAGAAAAAGTTTGACGGGGTATTCTCTTAGCTACTTCCTTCTGAAAAGGGACGCTGTAGTTTTCAGCATGAAGATCTTCCCTCATTACTCTAAAGGGCCTCTTTGGCAATAGGAAACACGTTATTGTGGAGATTGATTTTGGTATTTAGATGCACTGTTATCAATTGTGCTTAGCCATACATGGTCATATCCTTGAAGATGTAACATGGAAGTGTTGCAGCCTAGAAGACACAATATTAACTAAGAAGTTAAAAGTACATGAGTCAAAAATTAAAAGCAATAATATTCCAAGTAGAGGTTCTAACAGTGGCACAAATCACGTTACAGTGGGAAGGTAATTCTAAAAAGAAAAGGCGTATTGACTAGCACTTTGTCTATTATAGTGTAGAGGTAAGGAATCACAAGGTGTAGAGGTTCAACTATGTCATTTCTTTTCCTTAAGTCCTGGACCAGATTCCATCTACCACTGGGTTGTTTTATAGCTCAGAAGTCCTCGTGCAAGGCAGAGGAGAAGTAAGGAACTGCTTATGAGGTTTTCCGTCCATTCCAACAACTAAGAAATAGTGAGAAGAGTTGGGACCGCAGGAGGATTTTATTACCAAATAATAGGCTCTTGTGGCCAGGAGAAAAGGAATATACTTCCAGTAATGTTAATACTCACTCACAGCTCTTCTGGAAGGATCTAAATCATTGAAGCCTCCTTATTTGTTTACAGCAGGGAGCTGGGGCCTATCAGTCCTGTCAGCTCTCTTGGCCATGTGTCCTTCAAATCCACACTTAAAGCACATGAGTGGGAGCTTCCTTTCGACTCCCTTGCCTATCTGTGGCTCTCCTCTGTGACACTGTCTACTGAAGTGGCTCAGCTTTCCATAGTGGAAGCAATTCTGACCTCCTTTATTACCTTGGGTGGCACTGTTTATGAGTAAGACTTCCTTTTCTTGACACAGGCCCTAAACTG
>NW_006406843.1:0-1219 GCF_000299155.1 Elephantulus edwardii
GCGGGGAGAAAAGTGCAACAATGAATGAACAGAAATCCAAAGTCTCTAAATTTTCATTAAAATTAATAAAAAAAATGATAAAATAAAAGAATTGAGGATGGCAATGCTTTAGCTCATACAGATTGAACATATTTTCAGGAGGGACCAGCCCTTGGAGAAGCGCATTATACTTGGTAAAGTGGAAAGTCAATTAAAAAAAGAAAGGAAGCTTCTCAAGGAAACAGACTGACTATTCAGCAGCAACAATACACTCAAGCACGGCCATGAAGGTAACCACGGTGCAAGATCAGATGCTTTTTGTACATGGATCAATAGGACCAGAACTGACTTGACATCATCTAACAGCAACCGAATCCCCTTCCTCTGAACTCCTGCCTGCCATTGATTCTGTCACAGACCCTTCAGCTCCCACGGGCCTTTTCAGAGAGCTGGTTTGTGTCTTTCTCTCACAGGAATAGCAAGAGGCTTTGAGGTAGCTACTGGTCACCCCTCACCTGGAACCTACGGTGTCCTAGAAGCCCTGAGCATCTGGCTTTGTTCATTTTACATTCTCAGAAGTGGCTTGGCTTCCAATAAAGCAGCCAGCCCTCCTGAGCTATCCTGACGATGACCACGATGTCCTGCCTTGGAGTCCTTTTACTTTGTATCCTCTGTGGGGGCCTCTGAGCGAGATCTGAGGATAATTGTTCTGTTAAATCTTATTTCCCAAAACTGTCTCTAGCTTTGATCATCTCTGAGTTCTCCCTCCAGTTATCATTTGTACATCAAGTTCTCTATAAAGCAAAGAAATGCTATTTGGCACGTACACTGATTCCTATTTTCCAAACATTTGCAGGTGCTTGGAAAAATGATTAAAATACTAATTTACTTGAAAGCTTGGATTAAGAATGTTTTTGCAGTTTTCTGTTTTTCCAAGTAATGACTTAAGGACATTTGGGAGAGGGAATACCACTGCTCTGGGCATTTCCTTCAGAGTCCTACAATCTGTCCAGGGAGTTGGATGCCTTTGGGAAATGCTCAGGTCCCTTAGAGACTCTATGTAATAAAGTTACTGTCACCATAAAAAAATGTTAATATGCATGCACAAGAAACTGCATCCAATTTCAGAGAGCTCTTCATTTATATACTGCGGTTTGGAATCTTATGTAGAATCTTAGTGATTCTTTAACTTATTGGAGATTCCACAGCGTGGTCTATAAGTAGGTATACTAGTTTCTGT
>NW_006406844.1:0-1265 GCF_000299155.1 Elephantulus edwardii
TCTTTCATCACCATTGCCTTCTGATCATATGTTGTTGTATGAAATTCTTCCATGTCAGCCACTTCTTTTTGATATATTGACTTCTGTACTCTTTCCATCTTCTTTTGATGCTTCCTGGATAATTCAGTATTCTACCCATAGCATTCTTAAGTATTGCCACTCAAGGCTTGAATTTGTTCTTCAGTTCCTTCAGCTTAAGAATTGCCCAGCGTGTTTTTCCCTTTTGATTTTCTGGCTTTTGCTCTTTGCACATTTCATCATAATAGTTTGCTTTGTCTTCTCAAGCTGCCTTTTAAAATCTTCTGTTCAGGTCTTTAATTTCCTGGATTCTTTCCTTGCTTTCACTTCTTGGCACTCTAGTGCAATATTCAGAGTCTCTTCTGACATTCATTTCAGTCATTTCTTCCTCCTCTGGCTTTGCAATTACCTTTTGCTCTCTCTGTGGATGATAGCAATTATTAAATGATAATTTAATTTGCTGGGTAAATTTTTACATAAACCATAAAACATACTCTTTGAAAAAAAAAGGGAAGGAAAGATATATAACATTTCTATTTTGTCTAACTACAAAACTCTTAGCAATATATAACTCCGGTAGCTTGTTTCTAGATAAAAATTGTAAAAATTAAATAAATAAACGGGTTGCAAACATCAACAGTATCTCCCTTATCTAAAAAAGAACCATTAAGACATTTGATCAATAATGGTTAGTATTAGTATCTTACTTGATCTTCTTAATTACACTAATCAGGCCTGGAGTGGCTATATTGAGAGATGCCATGGGCAAAATTTCGAATGATCTAGGAAGTATCAAAAGAAGATAGAAGGAATACACAGAATAACTGTGCCAAAAATAATTTGTCAACACTGAAAAATTTCCAGAAGTAACGTATGAATAAAAGCCAATTGTAACAAAGGAAGAAGTTCAAGCTGTGTTGAAGACACTGGCAAAAAAAGAAGGTCCCAGGAGTAAATGGTATATTAAATGACAAACAGATGTAGCCCGAGATGTGTTTACCAGTTTAAGCCGACAAATTTGGAGGACAGTTGCCTGGCATATTTGTTCCTATTCCCATGACTCAGTTTAATATGGAAATTATCAAACAATTTAATTAATATTACATGCAAGCAAAATATTGCTGAAGATCATCCAAACACAGCTGGAACAGAATAAAGACAGGGAACTGTTACAAGTTCAAGCTGGATTTAGAAAAGGCCATGGCACCAGGGGTGTCATTGTTGATGTCAGATGAATCCTGGCTGAG
>NW_006406845.1:0-1226 GCF_000299155.1 Elephantulus edwardii
CTGTACCTCCACTCTCTCAAGCATGACTTAGTTACCCAAGGACTGGTCCCTCCTTGAAACATGTCTAAAGTACGTCAGATGAAGCTTCAGAATTCTAGCCTCCAAAGAACAGCCTAGCCTCACTCTCTCTAAGCCAAGCCCGTTTGTTCTCCTAGTAGTCCAGGTTATATTCAATATTCTTCTCCAGCACCACAGCTCAAAAGCATCAATTCTCCTTCCATAGTCACTGTTTTCTGATGCATAGCAAGTAATCGCAAATGTACTGGGATTATGTTAAACATGTACATTGCTTTTGGTAGAATTGTCATTTTTCACAATATTGAGTCTTCCTATCCATGAACAAGGTACACTTTTCTATTTATTTGAATCTTTTATTACGTCTCACAAAAATGTGCTGTAGTTTTCTTTGAAGAGGTCTTTTGTGTCTCTAGTTAGATTCTCTCAAATATCAAATTTGTGGCTATTGTAAGTGGTATTGGTTTCTTGGTTTCCTTCTCTGAATTCTCTTTGTTAGTGTAGAGGAATTCACAGATATTTTAAATATTATTTTGCCACTCTACTAAATTGGTCTACTAGCTCAGTTTTTTGGTTGAGTCCTTGTGTTTTCTGTGTACACTATCATATCATCTGCATATAGTGACTGTTTAACCATCTCTTGGCTGATCTGGATGCCTTTTATTTCATTCTCTGATATTGCCTTTGGAAGTACTTCCAATACAATGTTGAATAGAAGTGGTGATATCGGACATCGTTGTTGAATCCCTGGACTCAATGAAAATTCTTTTAGTCTTTCTCCACTGAGAATGATATTAGCTCTTGGTTTTGCATATGTACTTTTCTCTATGTTGAGAAAATTGCCTTCTATTTCAATTTTGATGACTGTCTTAATTAGGAATGGGTGTTGGATTTTGTTAAATATCCTTTTCTGCATCTATTGCTGGGATCATATATTTTTTGTCATTTTCTTAATGTGGTGAATTACATTGATTGCTTTTCTTATATTCAACCATCATTACATACTTGTTTTGAATCCCATTTGGCCAGTCTCTTGGGTGATCTGCTCCGCATATCAGTTGAAAATATATGGAAATAGGACACATCCCTAGCATATACATTTCCTGATTTTGAGCCATTCAATGTTTCCTTACTTTCCTTACTCTTTTCTGAAGACTGCCTCCTGGTCCAAGTGTAGATTTCACAAAAGCATAATCAACTGTTCTGGGATT
>NW_006406846.1:0-1266 GCF_000299155.1 Elephantulus edwardii
CATCTATAAAATTAACCATTCTGAAATGTAATGAGTTAATGAAAATATTTATTATTATCTTTTCTATTTCTGTGAAGTGATTGGTTTCAACTTTGATTTTTTAAAAAAATTTGTGAGGTATAACTAGGGGTCCAATAGGTTTGCCCATTTCTAAAATGTCCCTGAGAAAGGTGATCTAACAGATTGTGGAAATTACCGAACAATAACATTAATATTGCATGCAAGCACATTACTACTAAGAATTATTAAAAAATGGCTGGAAGGGTTCATAGACAGAGAACTACCAGATGTTGAAGCTGGATTTAAAAGTTGTCATGGTATCAGAGATATTATTGCTGATGTTAGATGAATCCTGGCTGAAAGTAAAGAATACCGGAAGAATGTCTATTTGTGTTTTATATACTGTGTAAAAGCATTTGATTACGTGAATAATAATAAATAATGGCTAACAGTGAGAACATTGGAAATTCCAGAGCTCTTGATTGTGCTGTGAAACCTAAATCTAGACCTATTGTGTGAAGAGAGCAAGTGAACAACACTGCATGGTTTAAAATCAGGAAAGGTGCATCAGGGTTGTATACTTTTTCATACCTATTTAATTTACATGCTTGACAAACTATTTGAAGAGGTGCACTCTATGAAGAAAAATGTGACATCAGGATTGTAGGAAGACTCATCAATAACCTGGATTATGCAGATGACATGACACTGCTTGCTGCAAGTGACAACTTAAAGCACTTGATGCAGAAGGTTAAAAACTGAAGTCCTTAGGCAGCATGGCATTTCCTCAGAAAACTGAGCATAGAAATCCTATATGACCCAGCTATTCAGAACTAGTTCAGAACATACCCCGAGAAAATGAGAACTGAGGCACAAATGAAGATTTGTACACCAATGGCCATAACAGTGTTATTCACCATCACAAAAACGTAGAAAAAGCCCACGTGTCCAACCATAATAGAAAGGATTGAGAAATTACGGTACATTCACACAGTGGAATACTATGCAGCATGCAGGAGAAATTATTTTGTAAATCATTACCTAACTTGAGAGGGACTGGAGAGGATTATGCTGAGTGAACTAATTCAGTCCCTAAGAATAAAGCTTGTATAAGCAATTATTGTAAAAATATAAAGATAACTAGTAAAATGTGTATGAGGATCCAAGGGGGGCTGGGTGGGAGCAGAGGGGTGAGGATGGGCAAAGGGGGGTGATTAATCATGTTGTTGTTGTTATGTACCATCAAGTCACTTGTGACTCATAGTG
>NW_006406847.1:0-1206 GCF_000299155.1 Elephantulus edwardii
TATCTATCTATCTATCTATCTGATATGTTTTGAAGGCCAGCTGCAGGAACTGGGTTCTGCAGAAGCTCTTTGACTGGGATTGGTGAACACTGGAGCAGAATGTTGATTTGCTAAGGAGAGTGAGATGATGTGAGAAGGCCTCCTATCTAAAAACCCCTTTGGTCAGCAGCATGGGGCTGGAATCAATTTTGAAAGCCAGCCGCAGGAGCCAGGTTCTACAGAAGCTTGTTGGCTGATATTAGTGAGCATTAGGGTGGAATGCTGATTTGCTAAGGGGAGTGAGATGAAGTGATTGTTCCTCCTATTAAAAAACCCAATAGGGCTTTGGGCCTGCATCCCCCCAAGCCTGGTTTAAATTGTTTTTTTGGCAAACATTATTCTAAGTGGTATAGAACTGGTATGTGAATTGCTGAACGAAGGTAACTCCTGATGCTGTGATGCTAAACACTGTGACAGTGATATGACAAATGCTATAATGGTTACCCATGATGGACAGTGTTTGGTGGAGCTTCCCAACTAAAAGAAGCTTAGAAGCAGCAGTTGCAGCCTCTTAAGAAATGGTTTGCCTTCAGAAATTCTATGAACATGGAGAAATGACCAAAGTTACTTACACAAGTTTTCAGGTCTTTCATTCATAGGGTTGCTGAGTCATCTACTACTTAATGGCACTTAACAACTTAACGACATATATATGATGTATATATATTCTGTACATATATATGATGTGTGTATACATGTATATATAATGTGTGTATATGTGTGTGTGTGTGTATATCTATATATTAGTTGTTGTTGTTGATTGCCATCAAGTTGAGCATCACTCATAGCAATTGTATAAATGAAAAAAACCTGAAGTCTTTCTATAACTATTGCTGTTTCTCCAAGTTCATAGTTTCCATAGGCATGTGATATTTAGGAAGTGGGGAGCTCCATTAAACCTTGTCGGGCAACCATTATCGTATTGCACACTCCAATGTCACAAGATTCAGCATCATAGCAAACGCAGAGTACCCCAGTACAGCAAATTGACAGAAGAATGCTGTACAACTTAGAGGAATGTTCCTCCAAAATATTATATCACTAGTCTCAATTAGCAATGGTTAAGTATCATCAAGTTGAATACAACTTATAGGGACCCTGTGAACAAAAGATCTGAACCCTTTTCTATAAATAACATCATCTCTCTATGTTACATAGATTTTCTAG
>NW_006406848.1:0-1215 GCF_000299155.1 Elephantulus edwardii
ATGTTGTTGCTCTTCAGTACTCTTGAGAGGACCCTCACAGCTGATTTTCCCAATGCAATTCATCTCTTGATTTCCTGGCTGCTATTACCAAGAGTGTTGACCGTGAAACCAAGTAAATGAAAACTGTTAACTATCTCAATCTCTTCACCATGCATACTTATGCTGCCAGTTGGCCCAGTGGTGAAAATCCACCCACTTCAACCACCCTCCTCCATCTATATTCATAAGAGATATTGCTCAGTAGTTTTCAATAGATAGATAGATAGATAGAAAGAGAGATCTCTATTTCTATCTCTCTTTCCCTGGTTTTGGTATTAGGGTTATACTTGCTTCATAGAATGACTCTAGGAGTGTTCCTTCTTTTTCTAATTTTTGAAATATTTTAGGTAGAATTGGTGAAAAATCTTCTCTGAATGTTTGGTAGATTTCAGACATGAAGCCATCTGGTCTAGGAATTTTTTTGTGGGGAGGGGTCTTTTTATGACCTGCTCAATTTCTTCCGTTGTGTTGGGTCTGTTCAAGTGTTCTACATCTCAATCCATGTCAATCTGAGGAGGGTATGAGTTTCAAGGAATTTGTCCATTTCCTCTAGGTTTTCAAATTTATCAGAGTATAGCTTTTCATAATCTGATATTATCGACTTAATTTCATCTGGTTGTGTTGTGATATCACCTCTATCATTCCTTAATTGAGTTATTTCTGTCTTCTCTTTTTTTTCTGTTTCAGTGACTTGGCTATTTTACTGACCCTTTCAAAAAGCCAGCTCCTGGTATAGTTGATGGCTTCAATTGTTTCTAATTACTGTGGTCCATTCACTTTGCTTTGGTGTCTCTGTGTGGAGGACTTCCCTTACAATTTCTTGTAGTTTCGGTCTTGTTTTCATAAATTCCTTCATTTCCTTTTTTTTGTGAAGGACCTAATTTTTCCTTCCTATTTGATTTACAGCTTTGCTGAGTAGAGGATCCCTGATTGGTAATTGTTTTCTTTCAACTTTCTGTATTTACCATCCCTTTGTCTTCTTGCTCACGTGGTTCTTCTGGTACTCTTTGTTTTTTGCCAACACCCGTCTAACATTGGCGATACTGTCTTTAGTGCCATGGCCTCTTCTAAACCCAGCTTGTATTTCTGGTAGGTCTCTGGTAATGAACTGTTCCAGTTGTTTTGGGATAATCTTAAGCAAGATTTTGCTTGTGTGTGATATTAGTGATATTGTTC
>NW_006406849.1:0-1265 GCF_000299155.1 Elephantulus edwardii
ATATGCAAGCAAGATTCTGCTGAAAATTATCCAAAAACGTTTGGAACAATATGTCAACAGAGAACTGCCAGATGTGCAGTTTGGATTTAGAAGATGACGTGGGACTAGTGATATTATAGCTAATGTTACATGCATCTTGGCAGTAAGCAGAAAATGTGTATATGTGCTTCATTGACTATGCAAAGGCTTTTGACTGTGTGGATCACAATAAGCTATGGCTGACTCTGAGAAGAATGGGAATTCCAGAACATTTGATTGTGCTAATGCAAAACCTATACTTGGACCAAGAGGCAGCCGTCAGAACAGAGCAGGGAGACACTGGGTGGTTTATAATCAGGAAGGGGGTCCACCAGGGATGCACTTTGTTTCCATACCTTTTCAATCTGTATGCAGAACAGATCATCCGAGACGCTGGGCTGTACGAGGAGGAATGTGGCATCAGGATTGGTGGAAGAATCATCAACAACCTGTGTTATGTGGGTGACACAACACTGCTTTCTGAAACTGAGGACCTGAAGCGCTTGCTGCAGAAGGTCAAGGACTGCAGTCTACCATATGGACTGAAGCTCAACATCAAGAAAACAAAGATTCTCACCACTGGGCCAATTGGCATCATCAGTATGGATGGTGAGGAGATAGAGATAGTTAACAGTTTTAGTTTGCTTGGCTCCATAGTCAACACTCTTGGTAACAGCAGCCAGGAAATTAGGATATGAATTGCTTTGGGAAAGTCAGCTGTGAGGGACCTCTCAAGAGTACTGAAGAGCAGCGACATCAGGCTGGAGACTAAGGTGCGCCTGATCCATGTTATGGTCTTTGCAATTACATGCTATGCATCTGAAGGTTGAACAGTGAATAGGGATGGTAGAAAGAGAATTGATGCCTTTGAGCTGTGGTGCTGGAAAAGGGAGTTAAATATACCATGGACTGCTAGAAGAACAAACATGTTTGTACTGGAAAGGGTGAAGTTGAATGTTCCTTGGAATCAAGGATTATGAAACTTTGTCTGACATACTTTGGGCATGTTGCAAAGAGGGACTGGTTAGGAGAGTGCAGGGACAGCAAAAGAGAGGAAGACCCTCGATGAGATGGATTGATTCTGTGAGTGGAGTGGTGGGAATTAGTGTGTTTGAGACGGCGAGGTTGGCACAGGATAGAACAGTGTGTAGGGCTTTTGGTATAGGGTCGCTAAGAGTTGCACGCAACTCGATGGCACAAAACAACAACCACAACAGTGTATGTGTGTGTGTGTGTGTGTGTGTGTG
>NW_006406850.1:0-1224 GCF_000299155.1 Elephantulus edwardii
TGAAGACAAATTTGAACCCACCATCTGGTCCTCAGGAGAAAAGGGGGCAATCTCCTCCTGTGTGAGTAACTGTCTCTGAAAATCCACTGGAGGGTCAGCTATGGATCCCTTTGAATTTGAAGGAATTCAACAACTGCAACGACACCATTTTTTCCTATCACTGGATTAATCTATCGTTTTGAAGTCTTCCTTTTTTCCTCTGGCCCTCCTTGTTTCCCCACATGATGTCTGTATCCAATGATTGGTGCCTCTTGACAAAATGCCCAAAGTATGTGAGGTGATATTTCATCAACCTGCATCTAAGGAGCCTCTTGGGGATATTTCCTCCAAGACAGACTTGTTTGTCCTTTTGACAACCTGTGGAATAGTCAGTGTTCTTCTCCAGGACCCACAATTCAAAGTCGTCACTTCTACAATGGGTAATATCATTTAAATCATCAAAATTCTTCTGAAGACATTTTCACAAATATCAATAAATTAAATAAGTAGTAAGCGCATTTGCTCCCCAAATAAATATGACATCATTTTTTTAAAAAAGAACTCACAGTGTTTAAGGTATTGGGCCATTTCTATAGAGAAAGTCTACTGAAAAGTTTAACATAACATAAACGATTGAGTTCATTACTCCAGCAATGAAAGTGTATATAGTTCTGGAATACGTTTCCTAATGTTTTAATAACATTTCGTAAAATAACCCGTAGGATTCTTGATTATACAGTTGTTTCACAGTTCAACTATTTACCAACACGTCTGTCATGATACTCTATCATACACAAAATTGTAAAAAGATGAATCAATTTGCTTCCACAATGATTTTACTGATTTCACAATTCTATAGCATAATTTTACTCTGTCCCTTAGAGCCACTATGGGTCAGTATTAACTGAAGGGAAGTATGTAATGGAGTCAGAAACATATTTGACTATAAAACCATAGTTAGTGAAAGCATTTTGTTGTCGCTGTGTACCATCTAGTCAGAACAGATCCATAGCTGAACCTCCAGTATGTTTTGAGAGGTAATAAATCACATGGGAAAATATTGCCCATCTTTCCCCCATGGAACAACTTGTGGATTCAAACCATGTGCCTTTGAGGTGGCAGTGCAATTTCTTACTACTAGTCTACCCCTGAAAACTCACTGGAGGAACAGCTACGGGTTGGTTCTAATTCAGCAGCACACAACGAAAACAACAGGCCACCAGAGCTTCTGCAAAGGTAAAGATT
>NW_006406851.1:0-1264 GCF_000299155.1 Elephantulus edwardii
TTATGTTGATCTTGTATCCTGCCACTTTGCTGGATTGGTCAACTATGTCCAGTAGTTTTCTTGCTGAATCTTTAGGGTTTTCTAAGTATACTATCATATCAACTGCACAGAGAGATAATTTTACCTCCTCTTTGCCAATTTTGATACATCTTATTTCCTTCTTCTGTCTTATTGCTATAGCTAAGACTTTGATACAATATTCAATAGGAGAGGTGATAGTGGGCATCCTTTCTTAGTTCTTGTTTTCAAAGAGAATGTCTTTAATTTCTCTCCATTGAGAAACAATGTTGGCTCTTGGGTTTGTGTATATAATTTTTACTGTGTTGGAGAAATTCCCCTCTAATCCTGTTTTTGTTGAGTGTTTCAAATCAGGAAAGGGTGTTGGATTTTGTCAAAGGCCTTTTCTGCATCAATTGAAAGGATCATGTGGTTCTTGTACATTGCATTGTTAATGTGATTAATTACACTGATTGTTTTTCTAATGTTGAACCATCATTCCATACCTGTTATGAATCCCACTTGGTTATGATGAATTATTTTTTTAATGTATCATTGGATTTTATTGACCAGGATTTTATTCAGGATTTTTTGTATAAAAAATGAGGGATATTGTTCATGAGAGATATTGGCCTATTGTTTTCTATTTTGGTGGTATCATTACCTAACTTTGGTTACAAGAATAGGTTTCCTTCATAGAATGAGTCTGGGAGAATTCCATCTTTTTCTATTTTCTGAAATAGTTAATGTAGAATTGATGACAGTTCTTTTCTGAATGTTTAATAAAATTCACTTGTAAAACCAACTTGTCTAGGGCTTCTTATTTTATTTATTTATTTTTTGTTTGTTGGAAGTCGTTTTACTACTTTTCTCAATTTTTACATTTGTAATTGTTCTGTTCAGGTGTTCAATTTCAGTTTCTGTCAATTTAGGTAGGTTGTGGATTTCTAAGTGTTTGTCCATTTCCTTTAAGTTTTCATATTTGTTAGATTATAATTTTTCATAATACTCCAGTGTTAACATTTTTATTTTAGTTAGTCTGTTGTGCTGTTGCCCATTTCATATTTTATTCAGATTGTGTCTTTTCCTTCTTTTCCTTTGTTAGTTTTGCTAGTGGTTTGTCAATTTTTTTTTAATTTGCACCATATTCTTGTTGGCTTTTTTATTTAAAATTTAGGTTGTTTATTTTTCATTTCAATGAACATCTACAGAGATTTTGGGATTCCATTCATTCATTGTTGCACCCTTCTCCCCGCACAAACCCCTC
>NW_006406852.1:0-1203 GCF_000299155.1 Elephantulus edwardii
CCATCCCAATTATCCCAGTCACTGAATCAATCCACCTCATAGAGGGCCTTCCTTTCCTGTGCTATCCCTCCACCCTCCCAAGCATGATGTCCTTCTCCAAAGACCAGTATCACCTCACAACATGCCCAAAATATATTAGACGGAGCCTCAGAATTCTTGCCTCCAAGGAGCCACCCGGTTTAACCCTTTCCAGGACAAATCTGTTTGTTTTCCCAACAGTCCATGGTACTCTCAATACTCTTCTCAAGCACCACAGCTCAAAGGCATCAATTCTCCTTCTATCTTCCTTGGTCATTGTACAACTCTCTGATGCATAACAAGTGATTGCAAAGACCATTGCCTGTATCAGGCTCACCTTAGTCTACAGAGAGACACCATTGCTCTTCAGTACTTTGGAGAGGTCCCTAACAGCAGACTTTCCCATGGCAATATGGCTTTTAGTTTCCTTGTCACTTTGGAGCAAAGCAAACTAAAGCTGGGAAGAATCTCAGTCTCTTCAGCATCCATCCTGATGCTGCCAATTGGCCAAGTGGTGAGAATTTTTGTCTTCTTGACAATGAGCCTCAATCCATATTGGAGGCTGCAGTCCTTGGCCTTCTGCAGCAATCACTTCAGGTCCTTCTCAGTTTCAGCAAGCAGGGTTGTGTCATCTGCATAACGCAGATTGTTGATAGATCTATCACCAATTCTGATGCCACATTTCTCCTCATAGAGCCCAGCCTCCCGGATAATCTGTTCTGCATACTGGTTGAAAAGGTATGGAGATAGGACACATCCCTGGCATATGCCCTTCCCAATTTTGAACCATACAGTGTTCCCTTGCTCTGTTCTGACGACTGCCTCCTGGTCCAAGTATAGGTTTCTCATCAGCATGATCAAGTATTCTGGGATTCCCATTCTTCTCAGAGTCAGCCACAGTTTGTTATGATCCACAGTCAAATGCCTTTGCATAGTCAATGAAACACAAATAGACATTCCTCTGGTATTCCCTGCTTTCATCCAAGATCCATCTAACATCAGCTGCAATATCCTTAGTAACAAGACCCATTCTAAACCCAGCCTGGACTTCTGGCAGTTCTTTGTTGATGTGCTGCTCCAGTCGTTTTTGGATAATCTTCAGTAGAATCTTGCTTGCATGTGAAATCAATGAGATTGTTCTATAGTTTTCAGACTCTGTTGGGTCACCCTTCTTTGGAATATATA
>NW_006406853.1:0-1262 GCF_000299155.1 Elephantulus edwardii
CATCCTTTGGATTTTTGATATGGTATTGTGGCAGTTACAATGCCAATCAAATCACTGCAGGGTTTTCCTCCCTTTCACTGGCCAGAAAGAATGTGAATCCCAGAACACTTGATTGTGCTAGTGCAAAACCTACACTTGGACCAGGAGGCAGTCGTCCGAACAGAGCAAGGAAACACTGTATGGTTCAAAATTGGGAAGGATGTACACCAGGGCTGTATCCTGTCTCCATACCTTTTCAATCTTTATGCAGAACAGGTTAATTGGGAGGCTGGATTCTATGAGGAGAAATGTGGCATCAGGATTGGAGGAGGAATGATCAACAATCTGCATTATGCAGATGACACAACCTTGTTTGCTAAAACTGAAGAGGACCTGAAGCACTTGCTGTGGAAAGTCAGTGACTGCAGTTTTCAGTATGGATTGAGACTCAATATCAAGATAATAAAGATTCTCACCACTGGGCCGATTTGCAGTGTCATAATGGATAGATTGAGATTGTACACAGTTTTAGTTTGCTTGTATCCACAGTCAACACTGTTGGCACCAGCAGCCAGGAAATTAAAAGACGTATTGAAATAGGAAAGTCTGAAGTTAGAGACCTTTCGAAAGTGCTGAAGTGAAAAGATATCAGTCTGGAGACTAAGGTGCAACTGATATATGCGATGTTCTTTGAGATCACTTGATAATGCAGCAGAGAGCTGGACAATGACTAGGAATGTTAGAAGGAGAATTGATGCCTTTGTGCTGTGGTGCTGGAGAAGAGTATTGAATATACCATGGACTGCTAGGAAAACAAATAGGTTTGTTCTGGAGAGGGTGAAGGTGGGCTGCTCCTGGGAGACAAGGATTCTGAAGCTTCATCTGACATACTTTGGACATGTTGTAAGTAGAGACAGGTCCCTGGAAAAGGACTTTATGTTTGGGAAGGTGGAGGGACAGTGCAGGAGGGGAAGACCCTCAATGAGGTGGATTGGTTCAGTGACGGGGGTAATTGGGATGGGTGTGTCAGAGGCAGTGCAATTGGTACAGGACAGAGCAGAATTTAGGGCTGTTGTACATGGGGTCACTATGAGTCACAAGTGACTTGACAGCACATAACAACAACAACAACAGCAACATTGTGGCAGTTATAATGCCAGTCAAACCACTGCAGGGTTTTCCTCCCTTTCACTGGCAAGGATTCCTTAGCCACTGGATATTGAAGGATGTACCTAGGAGTAGAGACCATGAACAAAATTCTGTGTACTGATAACTTTATAGAA
>NW_006406854.1:0-1263 GCF_000299155.1 Elephantulus edwardii
CACCCATTTTGAATAATATTGCATGAGTTCCTTTTTTTTCAATGCAGCATATTACTTCACTGTATGAATATACCACAGCTTCTCTATCCATTCATTTATTGATGGGCAGTTAGGTTGTTTCCAACTCAATACAGTATTTATCCTCTTGTAACTCAGTAATTTCACTCAACATAATATCCTTTAGACTCATGTATGTTGTATAGTATTTCAGGAGTTCTGCATTGATTTTCAATGCTACCAAATACTCCATTGTGTTATTGTACTACAGTTTGACAATCCATTTATTTGTTGATTGGCACTTGGGCAGCTTCCATCTCTTGGCTATTGTTAATATCAATAATTGTGGATGTGTATGCACCTGTTTGTGTCCTTTCTTTAGAGTGTATTCCCTGTAATGTTATCAAATGGCATTTCAGTTGAGGAAATACCAGACTCCTTACATAGCTGGTTGTACATTCCATTTTACATTCCTGTGAACTGTGCATGAGAGTTCTAATCTCTCTACATTTCATTGTTGTTTTGACTTGCATCTCTCAAATAGATAGTGATCTTGAGAGCATTTCTTCATGTGTGTGTTGGCCATCTGGTTGTCTGAATGTTGGTTGGCGAAGAGCTTTTTTGCGTCTACTGCTCATTTAGGAATTGATTTGCATGTTTTTTCTTGTTGAGGTGCTAGAATAGATTATAAATTTTAGATATGAGTCCCTTATCAGATTTGTCATTGAGAAATATTTTTCCCCAGTCTGAGGACTTTCTTTTTACCTTACTGGAGAGATTATCTGATGCATACAATGATTTGCGTTTTAGAAAGTCAAATTCATTTATTTTTTTTTCCTCTGCTTGTGGATTTTTTGCTGTGTTTGAAAGTCTATTCATATGCCTTATTAATTTGATCCTGATTTTTTTTTAATATCAACTTTACAGATTTTTGTCTTATCCCTAGGTTCCTGATCTACCTTGGGTTAGTTTTTGTGTATGGTGTAAGATATAGAACTTGTTTCAGATTTCTATTGATAGAAGTCCAATTTTGCCAGCACCATTTTTTTATGTAAATAAATTTTATTTTATACTGGTTTACTTACAAAGTTCATATATATTGTTTTTTGCACTGAATCTTTCCCATTTCCTTTACCCACCTCTCCCTTTACCCATCAAATTGTACTGTCCTATGATTAAATACCCCGATTCCACCTCTGCCTGTCTTTACTCCTCTGAACCCCATCTCCTCCTTGGATTCTCATATACATTCTACAATAATAAATT
>NW_006406855.1:0-1264 GCF_000299155.1 Elephantulus edwardii
CACCCTCCCAAGCATGATGTCCCTCTCCAAGGACCCGTCCCTCCTGGCAACATGTCCAAAGTATGTCAGACGAAGCCCCAGAATCCTTGCCTCCATAGCCATTATTATTTCTTTGAACTTGAGCAAGATTCAACTTCTTAGGCTATCCATTATTTAATGTGTCTACTCCTTGGCTCAGAAAGGGTAACACTTTGACAATTCCAGAAATCTTGAATCAAGGACAGAAAGAGTTCCTAACTAAGGACAGGGTGCTGTTATCAGAACGAGAGTGGTGGTAATGAAGGATTTTCAATTGATGTTTATTATCAACAATATCATTAATATAATATGCAAGTAAAATCTTGCTAAAGATTCTTTTTAGAATGGTTGGAACAGTACATCAACATGAAATTATCAGAAATTCAGGCTGGATTTAGAAGATATGTTCTCACCAGGGATAACATTGTTGATATCAAATGGATCTTGACTAAAAGCAGAGAATACCAGAAAGATGTTTATCTGTGTTTTATTGGCTCTGTAAAGGCATTTAAGTGTATATATAATGATATATTATGAATAAACTGAGAAGAATGTTAATTCAGAACACTTAATTGTATTTATGTGAAACCTAGACCTAGACCAAGAAGCTGTTGTCTGATCAGAAACAGGGAACAAAGCATGGTTTAAAACAAGGAATGGTAATTCAAGATTGTATCTTTTCTCCATACCTATTTAACCAGCATTCTGAGAAAATCATTTGAGAAACTGGGCTATATAACAAATGTGGCATCACGATTAGAAGAAGACTAATCAACAATCTTTATTATATTGATGAAACAATCTTAATTGCCAAAAGTGAAGAGGACTTGAAACTCTTATTGCAGAAGATCAAAGACAAACTACAAATATAGTTTACATCTCAACACCAAGAAAACAAAATTCCTCACCCATGGACTGATAGACAACATCATGATAGATGGAGAAAGATTGAAATTGTCAATCATTTCATTATACATGGTTGTTGTTGTTGTTATGTGCCATCGAGTCACTTGTGACTCACAGCAACCCTATGTACAAGAGCCCGAAATGCCGTTCTATCCTGTGCCAAACTCGCTGTCTCAAACACATTCATTCCCACCACTCCACTCACAGAAATGATCCATCTCATCGAGGGTCTTCCTCTCCTGCGCCGTCCCTCCACTCTCCCAAACATGATGTCCCTCTCCAAGGACCAGTCCCTCCTTGCAACATGCCCAAAGTATGGCAGACAAGGCTTCAGAATCCT
>NW_006406856.1:0-1263 GCF_000299155.1 Elephantulus edwardii
TTATCCTTGGCCTATAGTTATTTGGATCTCTTCTGAAGGTAATTTCTAGCTGAGATAAAAACTTATTCATGCCAGCCAAAAGAGTCTGAGGACTAAAGAAAAACAAAAATTACAATTTATGCCTCAAATTTAACATTCTTTTGGGAGAAAGTACTCAGAATCCCTACTTAAATTCCTCAAGGTTGTCTGAATAAATAACATAATCACAACATTATAGTATATAGACAAGTTTGCATCATTGTAATAGCTTAACCCATGTTTTTGAGCTGAAAAACAAAAGGCCTATTGGAAACAGAAGCATTACTTTTAAAAAATAAAAGATTAGGTAGTGTATCACAGAATTGCAAATCTTCCTCTTATAGAAAAGGAATTTGGCATATATGCTAGAAATATGGCAGAAGAATTATGTACTGTTGTATATGGTTTCAGGACTACTGTTAAGGAACTGTTATTTCTTAGGGCTTTTAGCTTACCTGATTTTTCATTCATGCTAAATTATTTCATATATGTGAAGATTTTAAGCATTTTCTAAAAAGGCTTTTTCTAAAAAAGGGAGGCTTATTATTTGAATTTTCACATTATATATATTGTAAGAAACTTTCCTGTAAGTCTTTAAGTAATTATCACTAGCTCCCATACAAATTTAAAATGAAAACAAAAGGCAATCTAAGAAGCAGCACAGCAAAGTAGTTGATTTTCCTTAGTTCTGGCTTTTCTTTAAAACAAGGTAGTATTAATCTTTTTGTTGTATACCATCAAGTCAGAACTGACTCACAGCTGACTCTCGAGCAGGTTTTCAGAGGTAGTTAATTGCAGAGGGGAAGACTGCCCATCTTTCTCCCATGGAGCACCTAGTAGATTCGAATTACATGCGTCTGGGTGGCAGAGCAACCTTAACACTAAGCCTCCAGAGCTCCCTGGCCTATTAGTTAGGAGTTTCATCTTCCTTTAAGGTATAACTTGAACTGTAGGCTGTAATCTTAAACTTTTATCTGTAAATGTCTCAAGTAATTGTAATTTTAAGATAGCAGCTGGTGTATTCGAACCGTGGGCCTTTTGGGATTGCAGTTCAGCTTCTTGCCATGAAGCCACCAAAGCTCTCTTGATGAAAATTTTAAAATGCATTTAATTTTTTATTAGAACAGTCCTAAAAAAAAAATAATTTTACCTATTTGCAACTGTGTTCTTGGATGGAATGCCGTCAAAAACAATGACCCGATCTGCTAGATAAGTAGCCATGATGAAGTCATGTTCCACCACAAA
>NW_006406857.1:0-1206 GCF_000299155.1 Elephantulus edwardii
TCGAAAGCCAGGTCTTTCTTCCTGATTCTCCCTCACCTGGTAGTTCCACTGCAGCCTGTTCGGCGTCCTGCCGGTCAGTAAGCTGCCGCTGACCGGTGAGTGGCCACTGCACACGAGGTGCGCTGACCAGGGACTGAACTCAGATCCACCCCCTGCAGGAGCCCAGCTGTGTCCAACAGACGGGACTCGACGCTGAGGGAGAAAGACCCGGCAAGCTGCTGTCTGCACATTGTCTTTGTTGTTGGTTTTTAAATAAAGCAGCTCCCTGTGGGAGATGGGAATTGTACAACTGAGCCCACACGGCCTGCATTTTCTCCAGTGATAAGAAAGGTTTGGTTTTCCCCAAGGTTTTCTTCCATTCATAACCATCTATGAACATCTCAAAAATCTATTTTTTTTTAAAAAAAAAAGCATCTGGCGAGTTCTGGTGGCCTAGTGGCAAGAAGCTGCACTGCAGTCTCAGAGGGGCACGGTTCAAATCCACCAGATCCTCTGCTGGAGAAGGAGGAACAGTCTCCCCCTCGATCAGTCAGATCTGATTTGACGGTACACACAAAAAATAATGAGATACAATAAATTTAAAAATAAAACAACAAAGTACAAAAAAAAAGCATCCGTGGAAAGTCATCGTATGTGTTCTGTCAATGCTTTTGACAGATACACAGAGACAGAGAAAAAGACACAGTCTCAGAAAAAGTGAGAGAGAGATAGTGAGACAGAGAAAGCGAGAAACAGAGACAGAGCGAGAGAGACCCTGACAGACAGACCAAGACAGACTCAAAAAGAGCGAGAGAGAGACAGAGACAGGGAGTGAGACAGACACAGACAGAGAGAGACACAGAGACAGAAACAACAAGAGACAGACACAGAGAAAGACACAGAGACAGAACAGAGAGGCAGAGATTGGTGGAGAAAGAGACAAAGAGAACGAGAAACAGTGCTAGAGACAGACAGATAGTGAGAGGCACAGAACAGAGAGACACAGAGAGAGCCAGAAGACAGAGACAGACAAGGAGACAGAGACACAGAGCGAGACACACAGAGACAGAACGAGAACCAGCCAGAGTGAGGGAGAGAGACAGAGACAAGACAGCGAGCCAGACACACAGCGAGATACAGAGAGCGAGACAGAGAGACACAGATACAGACAGACACAGACAGAGACAAAGAGAAAGACAGAGACAGATGGAGAAAGAGACACACAGA
>NW_006406858.1:0-1263 GCF_000299155.1 Elephantulus edwardii
AATGTATCAGAATTTTGTAAATAAACTAGTTGTTATTGTTAAGTGTTGTCGAGTTGTAGACAACTCATAGTGACCCTATGAATGAAAGACCTGAACAATTGTATGACTTTCACTGTTTCTCCAAGTTCATAGAGTTTCCAGAGGCAAGATATTTCAGAATTAGATGCCATTCTTGCTTCCAAGCTTGTTTTAATTGGCTAGCTCCACCGAACACTGTCCACCATGAGTAACCATTATCGTATTTGACACATCAGTGTCAAAACGTTCAGCATCACAGCAAATGTACAGACCAGTGCTATACCACCTAGAAGAATATTTGACCAAAAGTAATCAAAACCAGACCTGAAGGCCACAAATTAAAATCACCAACCTTTGACTTGGTAGCATAACTTTCTGTCCACCAGGCCCACAGAGCAAAAAAAGGATTCTAACAGTAATTGTCAAAGGGTTGTTAGAGTGAACAAATTAATTACTGAGTGAATAAAATGAACAAATTACCAATTGGTACAAAGGCCAAAGACAGAAATTTTAGCTAGACGTGTCAATAATCTGAAATATTTGGTCTGTTCCCACGTTGTTGTGATGGTGAATACACACAATTTGACGTACAAGTCACCATTTGCGTCTCAGTTCTAATTTCCTTGGGGTATTTTCCAGTAGTGAATGGGTTCAGCTTTTTGAGGAAACACCAACTGTCTTTCAGAGTCATTGCACCACTTTACAATTCCACCAACAGCATATGAGAGTTCCCACCTTTCCATAGTCTTTCCAACATTTATTGCTTGTTGCTAAACTTTGTCACTGCTACTGACGTGAGATGATATCTCACTGTGGTTTTGATTTTTCTCTAATTGCCAGTGGTTTTGCATTTTTCTTCATGTGTCTCCTGGCCATATGAATGTCTTCCTCTTGGAAAAAACTTTGATACATTCAAGCAATGGAACATTATGCAGTACTCAGGAGCAACGAGTTTGAAAAATAATACGTAACTTGGAAAAGAATGAAGAGTATTATGCTGAGTGAACTAACTCAGTTTCTAAAGGACAAATATTGCATAAGACCATTATTATAAAAATAGAAAGCTAACTAGTAAAACATGTATGGGGATCTAAGATGGGAAGGGATGAGCACAGAATGATGATAATGGGTAGGAGTAAAATCATAGTGTTGCACAATCTGGTGGATGGAGTGGGGGGTAAAGGAAATAGAAAGCATCTGGTGGGGACGTGAAAAGACACGATAATGGTAGGCATAGTCTATTGG
>NW_006406859.1:0-1240 GCF_000299155.1 Elephantulus edwardii
GCAGCAATGAAGGAATGAAAACCCCAAATCCCTGTAAATGTTCATTAAAACTAATAAAATTTAATAATAATGAAAAAAACCTGCTCATCTGTGACAATTATGGTAATATACATCTAAAACCAATTGTCATGGACTCAGTTTTGACTCATGGGGTCCCTTCGCATGGCAGAGTGGTATCCTTTCAGAAGTAGGTTTCCACACTTGTTTTCAGAGGTACCTCTGGGTGGGTTTGACCCACTAACCTCTCAGTTAGTTGCCCAGCACTTAAATGTTTGCAAGAATAAGATGGATTGACACAGGGGCTACAACAGTGGACTTGAGCTTGGTGGAGGCTGGTACAAGCTAGGGCAAGACTTCGCTCTATCGTTCATTGGGTCACTGTGAGCCAGTCAACTCAAAGACACCAAACAACAACAACTTACCATTACCCACTGACATTCTTACTCAAATCCATTGATGCTTCATTAGGTTTCTTTTTTTAATTTTTTAAATTTTATTTTTATGTGTGTGTGTGTGTATGTGTACCGTCAAATCGGATCTGACTGGTACAGGAGGAGCTTGTCCCTCCGTCTTCAGCAGAGCATCTGGTGGAATCAAACCGCACACCTCTGGGATTGCAATGCAGCTTCTTGCCAGTAGGCCACCAGAGCTACCTGCTTCATTAGATTTCCAAAAGGTATAAATCTTAACAAGAGGTGACTGCTCATTTTTCCTCCAAGGAGTAGCTGATGGATTCGAACCACTGTCCTTTTGATTAGCAATGCAGTGTATTATGCAATCACTGAAAAAGAAGTTAGGAAACCTGCATGATTAAGAACAGGATGGTTTACATTAAAAAAAAACAAAACCCAAAAACAACAGGAGCACACATTGCAAGCAATATATGAAACAAAATGAGCGTGGATTGTTGCATGAAAAACCAATTTGCTCTGTAAACTTTTATGCAAAATACAACTTGTTTGAAAAAATTACAAGTCCAAAGTCTGAAGATTTAGCCCTTAGTCTTTGGGAAAACATCGTAATTGTTAATCCTGATATTGAATATCAGAAAAATAAACATCATTTGTTTTTTCTTACCTGTCAACCTGTCCGTGCCTACCCTGAAACAAATGAAACAAGTGATGCTTAAAAAGAAATACATACCCATCAACAAACGAATGGATAGAGAAGCTGTGGTATATTCACACAATGGAATACTATGCTGCATTGAAAAACAAGGAACTCATGCAATATTATTCAA
>NW_006406860.1:0-1263 GCF_000299155.1 Elephantulus edwardii
TTTAAGATCCTTTTTTTTTTTTTAATTTTAATAATTTTTTTAATAATTTTAATGAACATTTACAGAGATTTTGGATTTCCATTCATTCATTTCTGCACTTCTCTCCCCGTAACGTCAGTTTAAAGACTAAGGTGTGCCTGATCCAAGCCATCGTTGTTGTTATGTGCCACTGAGTCGCTTGCGACTCATAGCGACCCTATGTACAAGAGCTCTAAATGCTGTTCTATCTTGTGCCAACCTAGCCATCTCAAACACATTCATTCCCACCACCCCACTCACAGAATCGATCCATCTCATCAAAGGTCTTCCTCTCCTTTGCCACCCCTCCACTCTGCCAAACATGATTTCCCTCTCCAAGGACCAGTCCCTCCTTGCAACATGCCCAAAGTATGTCAGACGAAGCTTCAGAATCCTTGGCTCCAAGGAGCATTCCGACTTTACCTTCTTCAGGACAAACCTGTTTGTTCTCCTAGCAGTCCATGGTTTATTCAACACTCGTCTCCAACACCACAGCTCAAAGGCATCAATTCTTTTTCTATCAGCCCTATTCACTGTCCAATTCTCTGATGCATAGCACATAATTGCGAAGACTATAGCCCTGATCAGTCACACCTTAGTCTCCAGTCTGACGTCATTTCTCTTCAGTACTCTTGAGAGGTCCCTGACAGCTGACTTTCCCAATGCAATTCTTCTCTTGATTTCCTGGCTGCTGTTACTAAGAGTGTTGATTGTGGAGCCAAGTAAACTAAAACTGTTAACTATCTCAATCTCTTCACCATCCATACTGATGCTGCCAATTGGCCTAGTGGTGAGAATCTTTGTTTTCTTGATGTCAAGCTTCAATCCATATAGGAGGCTGCAGTCCTTGATCTTCTGCAGCAAGCGCTTCAGGTCCTCCTCCACTTCAGCAAGCAGAGTTGTGTCATATGCATAACTCAGGTTGTTGATGATTCTTCCACCAATCCTGATGCCACGTTCCTCTTTGTATAGCCCAGTGTCTCAGATGATCTGTTCTGCATACAGATTAAAAAGGTAAGGAGACAGAATAGAATCCTGACGAACCCCCTTCTTGATTTTGAACCATGTAGTGTCCCCTTGCTCTGTTCTGACGACTGCCTCTTGGTCCAAGTATAGGTTTCACACTAGCACAATCAAGTGTTCTTGGATTCCCATTCCTCTCAGAGTCAGCCACAGCTTGTTGTGATCCACACAGTCAAAAGCCTTTGCATAGTCAATGAAGCACAGATAGACATTCTTCTGGTA
>NW_006406861.1:0-1221 GCF_000299155.1 Elephantulus edwardii
CGCAGGCGGGGAAGACCCTTCTTGAGATGGATTGATTCGGTGAGTGGGGTAATCGGGGTAGGTGTGTCAGAGGCGGTGTGGTTGGCGCAGGATAGAGCAGGGTTTAGGGCTGTTGTGCATAGGGTCACTAGGAGTCGGAAACGACTCGACGGCACATAACAACAACAACAACAACAACATTGTATGAAGGGAATCAATCTGTGTATCCTCGGAATTATTTTAGTGTATAAGTTCCAAGGTATTGATTGCTCCATTAACCACTCCCTTGACTCTGCCAGTAGTTCGGATTTAAAAATATTAAACTCTTGTTTATCCTCTCTAGAAATCATCACTGGTTTGTTGGGTTGGTTTTGTGTGTGTGTGTGTGTGTGTGTGTGTGTGTGTGTGTGTGTGTGGCTTATTTAATTTGGTTTTTGGTTTTTGTTTTGTTTTAAGTCTCTCTCTTGGGATTAGGTAAAAATCAATCTCCAGTTACATGTAAATTTTTTAAAATGGAAAAACTGCAAAGAATAGTACTAAAGATTTAAATTCTCAAGCTATACAAAATATATCAAAATCTGTACACATTGATGATAAACGTTCCACTGAAACTTTTTCCTTTTTAATAAAAAAAAATAGTTTATTTTGCAGACCAAACTGTAGCAAGAGAAGTTCTCAGAAGGTTTAGAATGCTGCTTATTTCATGAGTTAAAGAGGTTAAATCTTTCCTTTCACTTAAAGGCATGTCTTTTAAAATTTTTTGCCAGGCTTAGTGACAGATGAAACAATTTACATCCACTAAGATTTCTGTAACTCAAAGCAAGAGCCTTGGCAAAAGAATTCTACTAAGTAATAGCATAAAATTTCATAGAATCATGTTAATAGTCAATGGGTCTCCCATTGACTTCTCTGGGAATTGTGCCAACATAAAGGCTTTAGAGCACCCATTGCTACTTTTAGGATGTATATTATAAATTTTTTTGTCATTAATTTGGGGAAGTTTATGTTCATTTTTGATACCTCAAAATAGAAGACCCACTCAAATTGAATTATAATGTAATTTCCATTCACTATTATTTCCTCTCTCTTCTCTCTAAAATATTCTTGTTTTTTCTATAGTTCATTTCATCCACATAATCATTATCCCCCAAAGACCATGTATCTGGCTTAAAAACCACACTATTAAGATGGAGGTAATACACAGAATCACTGTACCAAAAAAGAACTGACTGACATTGAAAA
>NW_006406862.1:0-1225 GCF_000299155.1 Elephantulus edwardii
ACAACAAGAACAACATCCTGCCACTTTGCTGAATTGGCCAGTTATGTCCAGTAGTTTTCTTGCTGAGTCTTTAGGGTTTTCTAAGTATACTATCATATCATCTGCATATAGAGATAATTTTACCTCCTCTTTGCCAATTTGGATACCACTTATTTCCTTCTGTTCTCTTATTGCTATCGTTAAGACTTCCAATACAATATTGAATAAGAGAGGTGATAGTGACATCATTACTTAGTTCCTGTTTTTAATGGGAATACCTTTAATCTCTTTCCATTGAGAGTAATGTTGGTTCTCAGGGTTTTGTATATACTTTTTTAGTATGTTGAAGAAATTCCCCTTTAATCCTAATTTGTTGATTGTTTTAATCATGAAATGTATCAGATTTTGTCAAAGGCGTTTTCTAAATAAATTGATAGGATCATGCGGTTCTTGTTCTTTGCTTTGTTAATGTGATGAATTACGTTGATTGTTTTTCTTATGTTGAACCATCCTTGCATACCTGTTATGAATCCCACTTAGTCATGGTGAATTATTTTTTCTTATGTATCATTGTATTCTATAGGACAAGATTTTATTCAGGATTATTGTATCCATGTACATGAGAGATATTGGCCTATAATTTTCTATTTTGTGGTATCTTTACCTGGCTTTAGTATCAAGAATATGTTTGCTTCATAGACTGAGTTTAGAAGAATTCCATCTTTTCCTGTTTCCTGAAACAGTTTATGTAGAATTGCTGACAGTTCTTCTTTGAAAGTTTGATAAAATTCACTTGTAAAAAATCTGGTCCAGCACTTTTTTTGCCTGGAAGTTGTTTCATTTCCTTTTCAGTTGATTCTTTAGTAATTGGTCTGTTAAGGTATTCAATTTAACTTGCTGTAAGTTTAGGTAGATTGTGTATTTCTAAGAATTTGTCTATTTCCTCTGTATTTTCATATTTGTTTGAATATAGTTTTTCATATTATTCCTATGTTGCTATTGTTGTTGTTATTGTTATTGTTATGTACCATCAAGTCATTTTTTACTCATAGCAATATGTACAAGAGCCATAAACCCTGTTCTATACTGTGCCAACCTCATTTTCTCTGACACACCAAATTCCACTACTCCAATCACAATCGATCTACCTCATTGAGGATCTTCCTCTGCTGTGCTATCCCTCCACTCTCCCAAATATGGTGTCTCTCTCCAAGGATTGGTCCCCTCCTTGAAACATGTCCAAAGT
>NW_006406863.1:0-1215 GCF_000299155.1 Elephantulus edwardii
CTTCTACTACCCAGTCATGTTCAAGCAAGGTGTTGTTCAGCTTCCAAATGTATGGTTTTTTCTCCTTTATCATCCTATTATTAATTTCTAATTTTGTAAAGAAGACTTCTAATCTATAAGATCAAACTATAAATTCTAACTGAGATACATGCCCCAGAATGTGTGTTTGCCTGATGTCTACTCACATAAAGAAAGAGGTTCCTCAACAGTCTTAGAAGTACTTGAGATGCTTCTGAGGTCTCCATATACTTAATGATCATAAGTAAGAACACAGGTGCAGCACCGGGGGGACAGTTGTACAGATTCTTACCCTCTTCTCTCAATAGGAGTGAATGGGGCAACCGAGAAGTAAACAAAGATGACTTTGACAGGGACCCTGCTCTGAGTACCCACCATCTAAGATAAGTTCAGAAATTATTCTAGCAGAAGACACAGTAAGAGTTAAGAGGGAGGTTTCTGTTGATAAAAAGGGAGCCAGGCAAGGGCCACTGGGGACCAGGTAAAATGTTGTAAAGCAATCACTCGATAGATTGGCTTAGATATCCCCAAGAAGGGAGTTGAAGTCCTAGTCTCTGTTCTGTGATTATGACCCAGTTTTGGAAATAGAAGTTGGTGTGTTCCATTAATGGGGTCATAGCTGAATAAGATGGGCCCTGGACGTAATCCGTTCTGACTACTTCTTATTACAAGAACAGAAGCCCCACCCACAAGAGAAAGAGGAAGTCAGAGGACAGAGACAGGACACTCAGAAATCCAAGAATGTCAAGGGTTCCTGGCAGCTATGAGGACCTGAAATAGACAGGGAAGAACCTCACCCTGCAGAGAAACACACCCTGGATTTGAACCTTCCAAACTGTGAGAGAATAAATTGTTCTTTCAAGCTACCTGTTTGTGTATATATACACACAAACACATATACACATACACACACACGCACACATATCATACATATATCATACATATATATCTCGGTGACAGAAATGAAGCTGAAGATAGAATGAATTATGCAAAACCAATGACTTATTCATTGCAAATACATTTTATGAGAAACATAAACGCAGGTTATACACGTGGATTTCACCTGTTAGTATGCATAGGAATCAGAATGATTACATCTGTGGAAAGAACCTCCGGAGAAGCTCAATAACAGCTGTGAAAACTAGGCCAGGAGCTGATTGTGGAACAGACCACCAACTACTCATATGCAAGTTCAAG
>NW_006406864.1:0-1222 GCF_000299155.1 Elephantulus edwardii
TGACTGGGATAATCGGGATGGGTGTGTCAGAGGCAATGAGATTGGCACAGGATAGAGCAGGGTTTAGGGCTGTTGTACATAGGGTTGCTGTGAGTCGCAAATGACTTGACGGCACGTAACAACAACAACGTCACCTCAAAATATGTGTTGCAATTGGGACCCATACACCTGCGGGCTGATGGGATGAGACGGAGGAGAAGTACGTGGCATCAAAGGTAATACTACGTAGCCCCTTTCATGATGCAGTTACATCTGTACCTCGTCAAACCTCCTCATCATATCTTCTCACCAGCCAAGGAAGTGAATAATCTCCTCCTCCTTCTCATGGTCAGTGGGTTTTACACGCTTTAATGAAGTCGGCTTACCATTGTGATTAATGCCGTTAGCATCCTCAGAAAGAGAGGAGTTATCAGACAGATGTGGCAGTTTTGTTTTATCTCAAATTAGGATGTAAGTGTGTGACACTTGAATCTATGTGACGAGCCAGGGAACTAGAAATTCCCCCGAGAAGCCAGAGCCAAGCCAGGCCAACTACTCCTCTCGCTTCCCTCCGCTTTCTAGCATATCCTAATGCAGGGAGACACGACGAGCTCGTGAATGATTTGAGGACCGTGGGGGCCACATGCTTTGATGACTCAGAGCTTCCCGTATGCCTGCCTTTGATTTGTTCATTAATGAATTGATACAATAAAA
Organism: Elephantulus edwardii; assembly: GCF_000299155.1. Taxonomy (NCBI): domain Eukaryota; kingdom Metazoa; phylum Chordata; class Mammalia; order Macroscelidea; family Macroscelididae; genus Elephantulus; species Elephantulus edwardii. The sequence continues at coordinate 694 of NW_006406864.1, forward strand.
ACAAGCTCCCTTCTGGCCCCTGGCATATGGCATCTGCCTGTTACCCAGCATTGCTGTAACAGAGGTGCCAAAGTGGAAGACTCTAATAAATCAGATATTCTCTTCTGTTTGGGATGGAAGCCAGAATTCAGGGTGTGCCTGTTGTAGGGGAAGGCCCTCTCTCTCCATCCTTTGTAGAAGAAGGTCTGTACTTCCTCTGGCCTCAGTAGGGCTAGAGCTCCTTGGCGATGACCATGTTTCTTGGCCATCCCTGGTGTCAAGGGATTTTTTTTCCCTCTTTTTTCTTTTTTTTTAATTAAATTGTATTAGTTTTAATGAACATTTACAGAGATTTGGGGTTTTCATTCATTCATTTTTGCACTGTTTTCTCTACCCTCATCCCCAGTTCGTTTTTCTTCCCCCCCCCCAACGTCTGTTTTAATTGTCCAATTGCCACAGTGCTTGTCAAAGCCAGTTCTGATTTTTCTCCTTTGTCAGTGTGTCCCTTGCCATTCCCTATCACTCCTCCCTGAGAGAGACTTCACCCTGA
>NW_006406865.1:0-1261 GCF_000299155.1 Elephantulus edwardii
CCAAGCAGATATATGCACACCCATGTTTATCTCGGCTTTGTTCACAACAGAAAGAGTTGGAAACAACCCAAGTGACCATCAACGAACAAATGGCTAGAGAAGCTGTGGTATATTCACACAATGGAATACTTACTACATAGTACTGATAAACAAGGAACTCATAAAATATTATACAAAATGTGTGACTCTGGAGGGCATTATGTTGAGTGAAATATCTCAGTCACAAAAGGAGAAATACTGCATGATGCCACTGTTGTAGAACAGGACTGACATTGGAGTTGTGGGGAAGCTAAGAAAAGAGGGAATAAATAATGTACACTGCATTGAAACAGATGAGGGAGAAAACTTTAAAAGAGATACATGATTAGGTATTATTTGATTGAGATGAGTCCAGAACAAGAGCTGCATAGTAAGTGAACTGGGAGGGGGATTGTATAACAATGAAAGAACTTTTTTTTTCTTTTCAAGAGAAAAACAAACTGGGGAGGAGGGGTGGGCAGTGAGGGAAATGCACAACAATGAATGAATGGAAATCCAAGTTCTCTATAATTGGTCATTAAAAATCTCAATTAAAAAAGAAAAAATCTTACTGCAGAGCCTGTGTTATCGCATGGATTAGCGATAATGATAACATCAAGTTTCTTAAAAGGAATGTCACTACGAAAAGAGAAAGCTGGCCAAGCATTGTTTTATTTTTTTGTTTTGTTTTGTTTTATTTATTTATTTATTTATTTATTTTTCCAAGCATTGTTTTAAGTTTTCCACTTCACTTCCAGCCCAGTGTAGTTAATTCCGCCTGGTGGGGATCCGATGGGTTCTACTGATTGGAACCGCCCCGTGCGGTTTCCAGGCTCCAAATCCTTACAGGAGCGAACTGCCTTCTCTGTCTCCCTGGGACCAGGTGGTGGATTTGAACTGCCAACCTTCTGATTGCAGCCCTCAACCACTGTGCCACTAGGATTCCTCCATGTCAGGTGCTTCAAAAATCTGTGCATTTTCAATGAATGAATGGAAATCCAAAGTCTCTGTAAACTTTCATTAAAATTAATAATAAAAAAAGATGTAAAAAAATGTGTGCATTGTCCCATCAATGCAAATTGTTAGGAATACTTTTTTGAAAACTAAATGCTTATATAGATTTATTTCATCTTAACTTTTTTTTTTTTTTATGAAACGCATTGTTTATTTTCCATCAACCTTATTTCCACATTTTAAGACAGTTTAAGACCATTCCGTGGTGGTACCCACCCACTCAGTGGCC
>NW_006406866.1:0-1219 GCF_000299155.1 Elephantulus edwardii
AAGTACGTCAGACGAAGCCCCAGAATACTTGCCTCCAAGGAGTAGCCTGGTTTAACCCTCTCCAGGATGAATCTGTTTGTATTCTTGGCAGTCCAGGGTACATTCAATACTCTTCTCCAACACCACAGCTCAAAGGCATCAAATCTCCTCCTATCCTCCGTAGTCAATGTCCAACTCTCTGATGCATAACAAGTGATTGCAATGGCACACCTTAGTCTCCAGAGAGACACCGTTGCTCTTGAGTACTTTACAGAGGTCCCTAAAAGCAGACTTTCCCATCACAATATGTATTTTTACTTCCTAGCGCCTGGTGCCAAGAGTGTTGACTGTGGAGCTGAGCAAACTGAAGCTGTGAACAATCTCAGTCTCTTTGCCATCCATCCTGAAGCTACCAATTGGTCCAGTGGTGAGAATCTTTGTCTTCTTGACATTGAGCCTCAGTCCATATTGAAGGCTCCAGTCGTTGACCCTCTGCAGCAAGTACATGAGGTCCTCCTCAGTTTCGGCAAGCAGGGTTGTGTGATCTGCATAACGCAGATTGTAAATAGACCTTCCACCAATCCTGACGCCACACTTCTCCTCGTAGAGCCCAGCCTCTCGGATAATCTGCTCTGCATACATGTTGAAAAGGTATGGAGACAGGATGCATCCCTGGCGTACACCCTTCCCAATTTTGAACCATGCAGTGTTACCCTGCTCTGTTCTGACTACTGGCTCTTGGTCCAAGTATAGGTTTCATATTAGCACGATTAAATGTTCCGGGATTCCCATTCTTCTCATAGTCAGCCACAGTTTGTTATGATCCACACAGTCAAACACCTTTGCATAATCAATGAAACACAGATAGACATTCTTCCAGTATGCCCTGCTTTCAGCTAGGATCCATCTAACATCAGCTACAATATCCCTAGTACCACGACCCCTTCTAAACCCAGCCTGGATTTCTGGCAGTTCTCTGCTGATGTGCTGTTCTAATCGCTTTTGGATAATCTTCAGTAGAATCTTGCTTGCACGTGAAATCAATTATATTGTTCTGTAGTTTCCACACTCAGTTGGGTCACCCTTCTTTGGAATGGGAACAAATATAGCTCTCTTCCAGTCGGTTGGCCAAGTGGTTGTTCTCCATATTTCTTGGCACAACTTGGTGAGCACATCCAGGGCAGCATCTGTTAGCTGAAATATGTCAATTGGTATGCCTTCTATTCCTGGGGCCTTATTT
>NW_006406867.1:0-1259 GCF_000299155.1 Elephantulus edwardii
CCATCCACTTCTGAAATAGCAGGTCTCTGAAAACCCTATGCACAACAGAACACACGCAGACTAACAGAAAGGACAACCTAGGTAGAACTTTTAAGAATGGAAATACAGAGAAAGAGAAACAGTTGTAAGCAGACGCTAGTGATTGGAACATGGAATGTGAGAACCATGAATGTAGGAAAATTAGAAATTGTTAAGAAAGAAATGGAATGCATAAATATTGACATACTAGGCATTGGAGAGATAAGATGGACTGGCATGGGGCATTTTGAATCAGATGATCATATGATATATTACTCCAAAGATGAAAAGGTGAGGAAAAATGGGGTTGCTTTTCTAGTTAAAAAAAGTAATTTCTAGATCCATCTTGAAGTACAACATTGTGAGTGATAGGATTATATCCACAGGCTTACAAGGAAATCCAATGAATTCCACCGTCATTCAGATATATGCACCAACAACCAGAGCCAAAGAAGAAGAAATAGATGATTTCTACCAACTTTTACAGTTGGAGATCGATCGACCATGCAATCAAGATGCATTGATAATAATGGGTGACTGGAACACAAAGGTTGGGAACAGAGAAGAAGATTCAGTAGTTGGAAAACATAGGCTTGGTGACAGAAATGAAGCTGGAGATAGAATGATTGAATTTTGTACAATCAATGACTTATTCATTGCAAATATGTTTTATAAGAAACATAAACACAGGTTATACAAATGGATTTCACCTGATGGTATGCACAGGAATCAGGTTGATTACATCTGCGGAAAAAAACGCTGGAGAAGCTCAATATCAGCTGTGAAAACTAGGCCAGGTGCTGATTGTAGAACAGACCAACTACTCATAGTTCAAGCTGAAGCTGAGGAAAATTAAACCGAATCCACAGGAGCCAAAATATGACTTTGATTTCATCCCACCTGAATTTCAGAATCATCTCAGGAACGGGTTTGAGGCCTTGAACACTAATGAGCAAAGACCAGATGAGTTGTGGGAGGATGCCAAATGTCAAATGAACGTGTACTAGAGCAGAAATAACAACAGGTGGTGGCTTCAACACACAGAACTTTATTTTCTCATCTATCAGGAGACTGTGTTGTTCATTGCCATCAAGTTGAGCAACACTTATAGTGACCCTATGAAAAAAAGACCTGAATCCTTTCTATAACTATCATTGTTTCTCAAAGTTCCTAGTTTCCAGAGGCATGTTGTTTAGGAAGTGGATGACACTCCATTAGGAGACTTGTTGTTGTTGTTGTTA
>NW_006406868.1:0-1262 GCF_000299155.1 Elephantulus edwardii
TTCTTGACATTGAGCCTCAGTCCATACTGAAGGCTGCAGTCCTTGACCCTTCGCAGCAAGTGCATGAGGTCCTCCTCAGTTTCAGCAAGCAGGATTGTATAAGTTTTGAAATACTGGAGTTAAAAATACCAAAGAAAATTACTTTCAGCCTCTGGAGTGTGGGTTATGTTTGGATCAGAATTAGATCCCCCCCACCCTGAAATCACCTGGTTTAGGTGGAAGTACAATCGACCAGAACTTCCTAAGAAAGATTCTGCTTTCCAAGGCATCATTACATTGAATCAGTCTTAATCTCAAAAGCACTGTCAAATATGGAGGTGAAGTGGATATATTAACCAATGTCCTAATATTTTTCTCCATTTTACTTTTCAAGGAGCAACATTTCTTGCTCTTGTGGACATATCTTTTCTAATAAAAGTGTCTTTTACCTTCTTACCTGTCTCCTCACTTCTCATACTCTAGCACAGGTTCAACTTACACAATCTTGATTTTTGAGCAGGATATAACCAGAGAATTTTCCCATGGCTGATCTTTCTATTGTTTTTCTCCAAGTTCACGGAAGGCCGAACCAGGGCATTCACCACATGTAACATTTCTGGTACCAAAACAGGCATTACTCTTAGAAAAATCACAAGCACTAAAGGGAAACCCGGGAACAATCAAGAGGACCAATCTTTCACCAAAACCAACTCAGACGTAAATACCTAATTGGTGAGTGAAAAATACACTATCCTAGTTGGTTTCTAAAATCTGAAGACAGAAAAGATGCAGGCAAAGCAGAGAATGGATCTGAAAATAAAGAGTTGTACAAATGAGACACTGTGGGTCCAGGAAGGCAACTCTGTGCCTCACCTTCCTCACCAACAGCCAATAGCACTTCCCTGGAACAGCATTGCAACAGTCACAGCTAAGATCATTACATAGGAGAAAGAAAAGACCAAAATTGAAGTCAGAAGAGACTAAAAATTGCACTAGAGCATCAAGAAGCCAAAACAATGGGAAAAGATCAGAGTTGAAGAGATGAACAGAAGATTTCAAAGGGAAATTTAGGAAGATAAAAACAGTATTATAAAAAAATATGAAAAAAGTTTGGGTCAGAAAATAAAAAGGAAAGAACTAACTCAGCATTTCCCAAGCTGAGAGAACTGAAAAATAAATTCAAGCCTGGAGTTGCAATACTGAGAGTTGCCATAAACAAAATCTTAAATCATCCAGGAAGCATAAAAAAGAAGATGGAATACAGAGTCACTGTGTTGTTGTTG
>NW_006406869.1:0-1223 GCF_000299155.1 Elephantulus edwardii
TTGTTTTGATTTCTCGATGTTCTAGTGCAATTTTTAGTCTCTTCTGACATCCATTTTGGTGTTCTCGTTCTCCCCTTTCTTTGCTTTAACCTTTTGTTTTCTTCCTGGATTATACCCTTGCTCCCATCCCACAGCTCATCTGTTCTTTGATCATTAGTGCTCAGTATCCCAAACCCATATTTTTATTTTAAAAAATTGTCATTATATTTCATACGTTGTGTTTTATAAAATTACTCACCATTGGATTGTGCTTACCATTACCCTCCCACCTCTTCCCCCCTTGGACCTCCATGCACGTTTTACTAGTTATCCTCCTATTTTTACAATAATGGTTTTATACAGTGTTTGTCCTCATCAGACTACTAAATTAGTTCACTCAGCATAATACCCTCCAGTCTCTCCAAAGCTATGTATTATTTTTCAAAATTGTTGCTTTTGAGCATTGTGTAGTATTCCATTGTATGACTATACCACAATTTCTCAGTCCATTCAGTTGCAGTTGGACATTTGGGCTGTTTCTGTGCTTTTATGAGGGTGACTAACGCTGCTATGAACATTGGTATACAAATCTCTGTTGTGTCTCAGTTCCAATTTCCTTGGAAATTCCTAGCAATGCAATAGCTGGGTCATACAGAGTTTCTTTTTTCAGCTTTTTGAAGAAACGCCAAACTGCCTTCAAGAGTGGTTGTACCGTTTTATAATCCCACCAATAGTGTTTGAAAGTTCCAGTCTCTCCACATCCTCTTCAGCATTTATTGTGTGCTGTCCTTTTAAACTTTGCCACTGCTACTGGGGTAAGATGGTATCTCATTGAGGTTTTTATTTGCATCTATCTTATGGCCAGTGGTTTTGAGCATTTCTTCATGTAATTGTTGGCCATCCAAATGTCCACTTCTTTGAAAAGTCTTTCATGTCTTTTGCCCACCCAAACCAATCCTTGAGATGGTTTTTAATGTCAGATGGGATAAACTCAAGATCACATTTTGATACTGGTGGATTTGTATACATTTTCTTCAGCTTTAGTTTGAATTTGCACATGAGTAGTAGGGTGGCCTAGTGGCAAGGAGCTGTGTTACAATCCCAAAGGCACACAGTTCGAGGCCACCAGCTACTCTGCAGAAGAAGGATGGGTGATCTCCTCCTGTGTGATTAACCACCTCTGAAAACCTGCCAGAGGGTCAGCTATGGGTCAGTTCCAACTCTAAGATACACAACAACAACAA
>NW_006406870.1:0-1261 GCF_000299155.1 Elephantulus edwardii
CACTACCAAAACAGAAAACTATAGTTGAATATCTCTCATGAACGTAGGTGCAAAAAGCCTGAATAAAATCCTGGCCAATAGAATCCAACGATACATAAAAAAAAAAAAATAAGTCACCATGACCACGTGGGATTCAGAACAGGTATACAAGGATGGTTCAACATAAGAAAAACAATCAATTTAATTCATCACATTAATAAAGCAAAGAACAAGAACCACATGATTCTATCAATTGATGCTGAAGATGCTTTTGACAAAATCCAACACCCTTTCCTGATTAAAACACTCAGCAAAATAGGATTAGAGAGTAATTTCTTCAACACAGTGAAAATTATATATGCAAACCCGAGATCCAACATTGTTCTCAATGGAGAGAGATTAAAGGCTTTCCCTTTGAGAACAGGAACTAGGCCAGGATGCCCACTCTAATCTCTCCTATTCAATATTATATTGGAAGTCTTAGTGATGGCAATAAGAGAAGGAAATAAGAGGTATCCAAATTGGCAAAAAGGAGGTAAAATTCTCTCTTTATGCAGATGATATGATAGTATAATTAGAAAATCCTAAAGTCTCAGCAAGAAAACTAAAGGACATAGTTGACCAGTTCAGCAAATTTGACAGGATACAAGATCAACATACAACAATCAATTAGATTTCTTTACAGTGATAAAGAATATACAGAACTGGAGCTAAGAAAAACAATACCCTTCACAATAGCTAATCACAAGACTAAATACTTGGGAGTAAATCTAACCAGAAACGCAAATGATCTTTTCAAAGAAAATTACAAAACAGTACTACAAGAAACAAAAAGAGACCTGGAGAAGTGGAAGTATATCCCTTGCTCATGGATAGGAAGACTCAATATTGTGAAAATGACAATACTACCAAAGGCAATATACACGATCAATGAAATCCCAATACAAATACCAACCCCGTTTTTCAATAAGATGGAAAAGGCAGTCTCCAGTTTCATTTGGAATGGAAAGAGGCCCCGAATAAGCAAAGCCCTCCTTAAAAAGAGAAACAAGATTTTCCGTCCATTCCAACAACTAAGAAATAGTGAGAAGAGTTGGGACCTCAGGAGGCTTTTAGGACCAATTAGTAGGCTCTGTGTCCAGGAGAAAATGAATACACTTAACAGTAATGTTAATGCTCACCCAAAGCTCTTCTGGGAGGGTCTAAATCGTTGAAGCATCCTCCTTTGTTTCCAGCTGGGAGCTGGGGCCTGTCAGTCCTGTCTGCCACGAGGACCTGATGT
>NW_006406871.1:0-1261 GCF_000299155.1 Elephantulus edwardii
AGGATTCTGGGGCTTCATCTGGCATACTTTGGACATGTTGTAAGGAGGGACAGGTCCTTGGAGAGGGACATCATGCTTGGGAGGGTGGAGGGATGGCGCAGAAGGGGAAGACCCTCTATGAGGTGGATTGATTCAGTGACTGGGGTAATCGGGATGGGTGTGTCAGAGGCAGTGCGTTTGGCACAGGATAGAACAGGTTTTAGGGCTGTTGTACATAGGGTCGCTATGAGTCTCAAGCGACTCGACAGCACATAACAACAACAACAACAACAACAATATAACATATATTTTTACAGCATATTTTTTCCATTTAGTATTTTCCCCATTCATTCATTGTTGCACATTTTCCTCCCTGCCCACCCCTCTTCCCCCTGTTTGTTTTTCTCTTTGAAAAGGAGAAAAAAAAATTCTTTCATTGTTATACAATCCCACCCCTAAGTCCACAGTCTGCTTTACAATGCATTTCTTTTTCTGGAATATTTGTGTTGTCTTTTTAATGTCTGAATTTTATCTGTGTTTTGGTTAGTACTTTCTTCTTGAATATATTTTTTTAAGATATTCTCCTCTAATAAATAGCTTGTCTCTCATGTTCTTGGTAGAACTTTTTCATGAGCAAATGTTTTTCTTTTTTTTAATTGAGATTTTAATGAAAGTTTATACAGAACTTGCATTTATATTCATTCATTGTTGCACATTTTCCACTCTGCCCACCATACCCCCCCAGTTCACTTTTCTCTTTGAAAAAAAATTCTTTCATTGTTGTACAATCCCCTACCCACCTCCAGTCCACTTTATTATGCAGCTCTTACTCTGTGCTGTTGTCATGCTGATGATACCTAATCATATATTCTTTTTAAGCCATTCTGTTCTTCATTTGTTTCAATGTAGTTTACATTATTTAGTCCCCCTTTTTCCTCATTTTCCCCCAACCCCCATGTCAGTCATGTTTTATAATGGTGGCATTACACAATATTTGTCCTTTTGTGACTGAGATATTTCATTCAGCAAAAAGTTCCTCCAGGGTCACCCATTTTATTTCATGGGTTCTTTGTTTTTCAGTGCAGCATGTTGTTGTTGTTGTTGTTGTTGTTGTTGTTGTTATGTGCCGACCAGTCGCTTGTGACTCATAGCAACCCTGTGTACAACAGCCCTAAACCCTGCTCTATCCTGTGCTAATCGCACTGCCTCTGATACACCCATCCCGATTACCCCAGTCACTGAATCAATCCACCACATAGAGGGTCTTCCCCTCTTGCACCAT
>NW_006406872.1:0-1251 GCF_000299155.1 Elephantulus edwardii
TATATAGAAAATATTTATAAATCCCATACTAGCAACTAATTTTCATAATTCAGTCTGAAAATTCTTCATATCAATAATCCAAATTTCTTCTCCTGATCCTTAGCTTCGACTTTATTTGATGGAGCTCAATCGTACAAATTCAAATCTGCAGTAACATTTTTCTCCAGCTGAGAGGGTGAAGTAAACGTAGATCTGGAACATATGTCCTTTAAGATTCATCTTGAATCCTTGTTGTCAGAGTCAGCAGTATCACCATCTTTATTTCTGTCAGGCAAGACATTTTCTGCAGAGCATACCAACTTTTCAGGAAGGCACTTTGCGCTTTCAGCGTTCTGTTGAAAAAACACATAGCTTCGACCCCATATTAACACAGGGTTGGGTCTTTTTCATTGTTTTGTTAATGCATCCTCCCATTTAATTTCAGTATACTTTTACTGTATGTTTCACCATTGTCTGTCTGTAGCAGACCTTTTATAGTCATCCAAAATTTAAAATTTAAAATAAATTGTAAGTGAGAAATATAATTATTTGAATTTAGGGGATATAGTATTCCAATAATTCCCTCTTTCTTTATTTAAATAATTTTTGATAGTAGAAAGAGTACATTCTATAATACCTTGTTTTTGAGGATAGTAAGGAAACTCAGTTTTATGACAAATAGTAAAATATTCACAAAAATTTTGAAAACTCTTGCTGGTATAGCCAGGAGCATTATTAGTCTAGATTATTTTAGGAATCTCTAATACAGAAAAAGCTAATGAACAATGTTTTATAACGTATTTAGTTGCTCTTTCAGATAAACAAGATATTACCACAAACCCAGAACTGATATTAATAATAGCATGAATAATTTGCAATTTTTTAAAATTTGGGAATGTGAGCCGCATTCACTTGTCAAATATAGTTTGGCAATAATCCTCTACGACTCACCTTAAAATGTGGAACAGGTAATAAAGACAAACATCTTACACATGATTTTACAATATACTTAGCAATTTCTTCCAGAACATGAAACACCCCATGTAAATATTTACTATATTTACTATAAGCATAATGACTATGATGAAATTGTTTTGCTTTTGTTAACTTAAAATTATTAAACATTTATTAGCCAATTTATTTTCTTACACTAAAGGTCCTGGTAAAAAGAATGAGATTTAATATGACTGATAAAAATGTGATTATTTCTTTGTCTAATTAACAATTGTATATGAAGAAATAATTACAAAACCATAGAATTTTTGTTCTGAT
>NW_006406873.1:0-1225 GCF_000299155.1 Elephantulus edwardii
ACTCAAAGTCATATTTTGGTTGCTTTGGATTTGGTTTAATTTCCCTCAACTTCAGCTTGAACTTGCATATGAGTAGTTGGTTGTCTGTTCCACAATCAGCTCCTGGCCTAGTTTTCACAGCTGATATTGAGCTTCTCCAGTGGTTCTTTCCACAGATGCAATCAATCCGATTAAGAAGTAAGAAGGTAGTTTTTTATATTTTTATATTCTTACAGGAAGAATATAATATAAATTAGGACTTTAAAAAAAATCACATTGACCTATTTAGAAATTATATTTAAGTTGAAATTTGTTGTGCTAAGGAGCCTAACATTAGAAAACCTTACAGTCACATATTAATTATAATATATTGTAAGTGGCAATATCTTAAGGATCTTAACTAATCACCCCTATTTTGAAGTTCTTCAACTCTGTAATAATATTAATTAAAAGTATGTCCTTGCTTGAACCTAGAATTTTGCTTAAGGAATAATTGGTTTTAATTAGAAACAGATTCTAACTAGTGTATGTATAGTAAAAAATAAATAAGAAGAGTTTTCAGCAGATAAGAGGAAAATAAATCTATTCACTCCAAAAATTAAAAAAAAACCCTCACCAAAGTAGTTTATTTTTTTAACAAAGTAGAATATTGTATTTTAAATCTTTTGCTCTATGTCATGTTGTCATGTCCTATTGAGTTGGGACCATATTATATAGCTGACCCTTCAGTCAGTTTTCAGAGAAAATAAATTGAATGGAGGAAGACTGCCCATCCTTCTCCTGTGGAGCAGCTGATGGATTCAAACCGTGTACCTTTCTGATTGCAATACAGCTTCTTATCACTAGGCCATCAGAGCCTAAGCTCCTCCAGGGAGCTCTGATGGGTAGTCTTCCTCATGCAATTTAATAATTTAAAAAATTGAAGTAATATTAGATACAAGGAATTAAATTTTTTAAAATTAAGTGTATTGGAATGCCACATTGTCTATCAATGACAATTTTTTAAAATTAAGAATGATAGCAAGAAAGAAAACTGGAGTTACTAGGAATCTGATAAATCAAGAGCATTAAAATTATACTATGTTGAGTAAAGTAACTCAGTACCAAAGGGACAAATATTGTATAAAACCATTATTGTAGAATTAGTATGAGGATCCAATGGGGAGATTGGAAGCAGAGGGGTGAGATTGGATATCCAGGGGGTGTGTGTGTTAATCAGAAGATCACACAATTTGATGGGTGTGTG
>NW_006406874.1:0-1261 GCF_000299155.1 Elephantulus edwardii
GGGGTTTGTGCGGGGAGAAGAGTGCAACAATGAATGAATGGAATCCCAAAATCTCTGTAGATGGTCATTGAAATGAAAACTAAACAACCTAAATTTAAAAAAAAAATAGTTGCAGCTATCCAGTCAACTATGACTCATTGCAATGCTATGAATAACAAATCTGAATTTTTTCCTATCCTGGACAATCCTTACCATCTCTGCTATGCTCGAGCCCATTGTTACAGTCACTGTGTCATTTTATCTAATTGAAGGTTTTCCTCTCTTTCCCTGACTCTCCATCTTCCCCAGCATTATGCCTTTTTCCAATGACACTCCTCCTGACAACATGCTCAAAGTATGTGAAATAGTTTCAACATCTTTGCCTATAAGGAGCACCCTGGTTGCACTTTCCCCAAGACAGACTTGCTTATTCTTTGGGCAGTCCTGTGCTGCAATTTCAAAGGCATGCTGTTCGAATCCACCAGCTGCTCTGAAGGAGAAGGATAGGCAATCTCCTCCAGTGCTATTTACTGCCTACAAAATCCACTGGAGAGTCAGCTATGGGTCAGTTCTGACTTGATGGTACACAACAACATGGAATATTGAGTACTCTTGTCCAAAACCACTGTATACACATGCTTTAATTAGCTATTGTTTATAATTATTCATTCTTAAAATCGTAAAGATGCACAACTTTGTACAAAGAAATCTATTGTTCCAAAGGTTAAATTTCTACAAGTAGAATACCTGCATCAAAGGTTATGCACATCTTTTTGTGTGTGATTTGAGGGAAGGTTTAAAAAGTAAATTGATTTTTCATTCAACCATTTACACACCTTGTTAAATTATATTAAACTTAATAGCCACAATGTAATAGCACTTGACCCACTTCCTCCCCGTGATTTTAATTCCCATACCTATCTATGTCTTTCCTTTCTTTATTGCCTTTCTCTTCATTCATCTTAACATATTTATTTATTCATTCATTCATTTATTTATTTACTTACTTACTTACTTATTTATTTTTGCTCCTAGTCCCTCTATCTCTTGGCACCAGTAATCAGGAGATCAAAAATTACGTGCACTCAGAAAATATGCTGGGCTGGGCTGCATGGGCCGGGAAACGAACCGGGGCCTCCCGCGTGGCAGGCGAGAATTCTATCACTGAACCACCCATGCACTGCTGGTGCCTGTCTGTCAGATACTCCTCTAAATCTGAACATTCAGATTAAGACAGACTAGGAAGAAGGATTGGCCACCCACTTCTGAAATAGCAGGCCTC
>NW_006406875.1:0-1260 GCF_000299155.1 Elephantulus edwardii
AACAACAACAACAATGTGGAAGGTCTTACTCTTCAACGTCTGTATTAACATTTTCAGGTGGTGGCAGTGGTGGTGGGAAAATATTGCCCTTTTAGTTACTTTTGATTTTGAAATGAAAATATGTCTTATTGCAATAGAATGTGGACTTTGCTACTTCTTCTAGATGGAGACATGGGAGAAGTAGCACTTAATTAATTGGATAACGTTTTCTAGCTAGCCCATTGTGGATGGGTTAGCAGTCAAGGATGAAAAATGTAGCATTTTGGTGCCTTAATGACATCACTGAGCTGTAAAAGTCTCGTAGGAGAAACATCTGAAAGGATTGTCTGGGTGTAGACAGTTGAAGAGTGGAAGGAAAAAGGAGACTCTATTCCTCTCCTTATTGTCAATGGGGCTACTGGATGTAAAATCGCCACGGATGAGGTCCGGGGCTTAGATGAGCTCCCCTGCAATCTTCAGGAGCCTCATAGTGAACATGTTGGAGAAACTGCGGCCAGAGTGCTCCTTGGAGGCAAAGATGGTAAAGTTTCATCTTTCACACTTTGGACGTGTAGCTAGGCGAAGTTATTGCTTAGAGAAGGGCATCATGCTTGGAAAGATGGAGGGTCAGCGGAGGAGAGGAAGACCCTAAGGAGATGGATTGACCCTGTGACTTCAGCAATGGGCTCTAGTATATCAGAGATGATTAGGACAGCACAGGGCAGAGTAGGGTTCAGGTGAGCTGGTCATGTATTTGTTATGAGTTGCATTTGACTCAGTGGCGCCTAGCGACAAGATAGAGAAAACCCCAAAACACCTTCCTATGATTGTCATGGGACCCAAGAAAGGAAAAAAGGAAGCTAAGAATGAAGATTGGGCAAAGGTTTCCCTTTCTGTTTTGAGTTCCTCTTCCAGCACAGGAAGCCGTGGAAACAAGCCATGATGGTGACACCAGAAGGGTGCAGACAAGGCCAGAAACAAAAATGCGTTTTAACTGTCCTTTTTTTGAGTTCCTGGCTGCTGAGGGATGCCTGTGCTGCGTGAGTGTGTAGGGATAAAATGTGTGAGGGGAGTGAGGTTTATACTGGACCAACAGTGATATTACCATCTTGAGATCTAAAACAGGTTGGCATATTAGATTCACAGCTCTCTCTGGACCAACGAGTTACATTCTTGGGAAGAAGAGGATAATGAAACATTCATATATCATAAGAAAAAGTTAAATAATATTCACTAGATTGCAGAAGAGAAGCAGTCATGTCCTTCTATATATATAATCAT
>NW_006406876.1:0-1260 GCF_000299155.1 Elephantulus edwardii
TTCCAGATGTTCGCAAATAATTGGAAACACTTAGCAACCATGTCAAGGTGCTTTCTCAATCTTCCCTATTTGTGAGAAGGGTTTGCTTTCCAACCATCCCTGCTGTACTTCTGAGCATGCCCTTCTCCTCCTGTAAGGTCATGGAGATTTAGGTGGAAGATTTATAGCGCTAAAGCGAAATTCCAGGCAAGTGCCTGTACTTGTCCTAGTGTATCTCCTCTCTTCATTGTACCCTCTTTCTGGCCATGCACATCTTACAGGCTGTCATATAAACACAGCTAAATTCTACTCAGTCTTCTCCAAAATGACAAGGATATTCTAAAATAAAAGTTTTTCACCTGACCGTCATACCTCTGAGAGCTGATAAGCAAAAGATCTGTGTTTTGTGAGAGAAAGATGTGACATGTGGCTTCTGTAAAAAGTTAAAGCCTTGCAAACATTATGGGTCCTTGGGAGTTGGAACCACCTGGATGGCAGTGTGGTTTTTTGAGTGGTGGTTTGTTTTAAATTCCAAGGAGAACATCAATAACAGTGTAACTCTCAAGGCGAGGGAATACATACTTACCTGGTAATTCCCAACAATGAGTCATCTCCCCATTAGACCCTGTGGTGATGGCTTCTTTTGTGAATCAGTTGGGGAAGGTATTTTATACATGACAATAGTTCATGCTTTCTTTGTAGCTCTTTCTCACTGGGCCTGGTCAGCTTGACACCATGGAGTAGCTACTTACTTTAGTTAATTTAGTTGAAGATTTTTTTTTTTAAATCCCTGAGTGACTTCTAAAGATGACTCTACCATTATTTGTTCCTCCTCAGGTTGTTTTGAGAGAAGAAAATGGTTTACTTGCAGAGTGACTGCACAGATATTTTTATTGTTCCTCAGAAGGGAAAGAGAAGGTACTGAGATTGAAGAGAAGAGAATGTGGAATTGGCTATAGGGTAAAGCAGCAGTATCTCATCAACCAAGTCATGTAAAAACAGCATTCCAGTTGGGTCTGATTATGCTGTATGACTTAAGATGTAGGGAATGAGATTGTGGAAACAGCTGCTAGCAGTGTCTCCAAACCTTTCCCCTTATTCTCCTTTTAACCAAACATAGGTGCCGTTGCGTCGAGTTCATAGTACCCCTGTGAACAACACATCTAAACTCTGTCCTGTTCTGTGCCATCTTCATCTTTCGGATGTACTCCAGCCATTGCAGCAGTTACTGTGTCAATCCTTCTCATTGAGGGTCATCCTTTCTTTTGCTGATCCCTCCTG
>NW_006406877.1:0-1260 GCF_000299155.1 Elephantulus edwardii
CTAACTTACCATAGTAGCAGTGGTAAAATTTAGTAGGGCAGCAAACAAGAAATGTTGAAGAAGATGTGGAGAGGTAGGAACTCTCATACACTCTTGGTGGGATAGTAAAATGGTGCAAACACTCCGGAAGACAGTTTGGTGTTTCCTCAAAAAGTTGAACAAAGAAATTCCCTATGACCCTGCCTATTCCACTAGTAAGAATATATTCCAAGGAAATTCCAGATGAGGCACAGAGATTTGTACAACAGTGTTCATGGCAGTTTTATTCACCATTACAAGAACATGAAAACAGTCCAAACCACAACCGTGAAAAATTGTGGTGCATTCACACAATGGAATAATCAGGAGCAATGATTTCTAAAAATATTACTTAACTCAGAATGCTGCTTGAGGACAAAGATGACGAAGGTTTGGCTCACGTACTTAGGGCATTTTGATAGGAGAGGCGATTCTGTGGAAAGGGGCATAACCTCATACTTGAAAAGGTAGTTGTTGTTGTTATGTGCCGTTGAGTCGCTTGCGACTCATAGCGACCCTATGTACAACATCCTGTAAGCCCTGCTCTGTCCTGTGTCAGTCGCACTGTCTCCGACACACCCACCCTTATTACCCCAATAACTAAATCAATCCACGTCATAGGGGGTCTTGCCCTCCTGCACTGTCCCTCCAGCCTCCCAAGCATGATGTCCCTCTCCAAGGACCGGTCCCACCTTACAACATGTCCAAAGTATGTCAGACGAAGCCTCAATCCTTGCCCCCAAGGAGCAACCCAGTTTAACCCTCTCCAGGATGAACTTGTTTGTTTTCTTAGCAGTCCATGGTACACTCAACACTCTTCTCCAACATCACAGCTCAAGGATGTCAATTCTGTCCTCCCTAGTCATTATCCAGCTCTCTGATGCGTAACAAGTGATTGCAAAGATCATAGCCTGTATCGGATGTATCTTAGTCTCCAGAGTGATGCTATTGCTCTTCATTACTTTGGAGAGGTCCTTAACAGCAGACTTTCTCATCACAATACATCATTTAATTTCCTGGCTGCTGGTGCCAAGAGTGTTGACTGTGGAGCCAACCAAACTAAAACTGTGCACAATCTCTTCACCATCCATCCTAATGCTGCGTATTAGTCTAGCAGTGAAAATCTTTGTCTTCTTGATACTGAGACTCAATCCATATTGAAGGCTGCAGTCCTTGACCCTCTGCAGCAAGCGCTTCAGGTCCTCCTCAGTTTCAGCAAGCAGGGTTGTGTCATCTGCATAA
>NW_006406878.1:0-1237 GCF_000299155.1 Elephantulus edwardii
TGAGAAGAGTATTGAATGTACCACGGACTGCTAAGAAAACAAACAGATTCATCCTGGAGAGGATTAAACCAAGCAACTCCTTGGAGGCAAGGATTCTGGGGCTTCGTCTGACATACTTTGGGCATGTTTCAAGGAGGGACAGGTCCTTGGAGAGGGACATCATGCTTGGGAGAGTGGAGGGATTGCGCAAGGGGGAAGACCCTCTATGAGATGGATTGATTCAGTGACTGGAGTAATCGGGATGGCTGTGTCAGAGGCAGTGCAATTGGCACAGGATAGAGCAGGGTTTAGGGCTGTTGTACATAGGGTCGCTATGAGTCGCAAAGGACTCGACAGCACGTGACAACAACAACAACAACAGCTAATAATGAGCTGTGGAGTGGAAACCTTTTGTTTAGAGCCAATTAGGACCTGACGGACACACCCATGTATTAGAAAGTTGGTTGGGCCATCTGGCGTATGGCCTTCAGACCTGGTGTTAATTGTGTTTGGAATGAGTGTTCTTATAAGTGGTACAGCACTGGTCTGTCTGTTCTCTGTACTGAGGTAACTTGGGGTTGCTGTGATGTTTAGCACTGTGCCACTGGTGTGTCAAATGCCATAAAGGTTACCCATGGTGGACAGTGTTTGGTGGAGCTCTGTGAGCAAGAAAAGCTTGGAAGCAGGAGTGGCATCTATTTCCTAAACTGTATACCTCTGGAAGCTCTATGAACTCAGAGAAATTACAATATAGAAAAAAGTTCAGGTTTTTTGTTCATAGGGTCTCTATGAGTTGTGCTTAACTTGATGGCATTTACCAACAACAACTACAACAACAACAACAACCTGTGCCAGGAGTTTTATGTGTTATCACTATCCTTATCATAAACTTCTTTTGAAATAGATGACTTGCCAAAGTTAAAGCAGACCTAAATTGTTGTGTCAGGATTTAAATATGGGTCTGTTTGTTTCATAATGTGTTTGCTTTTTAAAATATAATATTATCTTATTCTAAGTCATGTTATTAGTTTTAGTTAAAGTATTTCCTTTACTAGCAGCTTATGCATATCAAAAATCTGCATTATGCAGATGACACAACCCTGTTTGCTGAAACTGAAGAAGAACTGAAGCAAGTGCTGCAGAGGGTCAAGGACTGCAGCCTCCGATATGGATTGAGGCTCAATGGGAAGAAGACAAAGATTCTCACCACTGGACCAACTGGCAGCATCAGGATGGATGGTGAAGAGATTGAGATTGT
>NW_006406879.1:0-1233 GCF_000299155.1 Elephantulus edwardii
TGTGTGTGTGTGTGTGTGTGTGTGTGTGTGTGTTTATATGACCTGCTCAACTTCTTCTTTTGTGATGGGTTTTTTGCTTTGTTTGGTTCTGTGGGTTGTTTTTTTTGTTTGTTTGTTTTTTTAGTCTATAAAGGACTTTATTTACATGAACAATTATAAGTAAGGCACTTCTGAGTATCTTGTGTTGGGTCTTATTATGTGCTCTAGATCTGCTTGTTTCAGTCTGGGTAGGACATGAGTCTCAAGGAATTTGTTCATTCCCTCTAAGTTTTCAAATTTATCAAAGTATAGCTTTTCACAGTATTATGATAGTATGGATTTAATTTCCTCTCAATCTGACGTGATGTCTCCTCTATCATTAATTAATCAAATTATTAGGGTCTTCTATTTCTTTTGTTAAGTTTGCCAATGTTTTATCAATTTTATTGACTCTTGAAAAACTGGCTCCAGCTTCCATTGATTGTTTCAATTGTTTTTCTGTTTTCTATCTCATTGATTTCAGCTCTTATTCTTTAATTTCCTTTTTTCTCAAAGGTATAGGGTTAGATTGTTGTTCTTTTTCTATTTGCTGAAGGCATTGAGTTAGATCATTAACTTTGCTTCCTTCTTTGTTTTTTATGTGTTTGCCTGTTGCTGTGAACTGGCCCCTGAGAACTGCCTTAGAGGTTTTAGTATGTTGTATTTTCATTATCACTTATATTGAGGAACTTCTCTCATTCATTCATTATTTTTTCTATAATCCATCATACCCTAGCAGGGTGTTATTTAAGTTCCAAACTAGTGACTTTATTAGCTTTATCCTCTTGTGGTTAATTTCTAGTTTTGTGAAATTGTGGTATGAGAAGGTACTTTGGATAATTTCAATGCATTTGAACTTTTTAAGGCTTGTTTTTTGCCCTAGTATATGATCAATTCTGGAAAATGTGCCATGTGCACTTGAGGAGAAAGTGAATTGAGTTTTAGTTGGATGCAGTACTTGGAGTACATCCACAAGGTCAAGTTGGCTAAATGTACAGTTTCGTTTTTTGCATCTTTGTTAAGTTTCTTCTGAGTTAACCTATGGTGTTGTCTATTTCTTCCTTCAATTCTGTTAACAAATGTTTTATGTATTTAGCAGGTCTATCTTTTGGTGAAACAACATATGAAACAACATATGAGCAAGAGCCTATGGTGATGAAAGAAGAAGTTCAGGCTGCTTTGAAGGACAGGGCAAAAAATAAGGCTCCAGGAATA
>NW_006406880.1:0-1209 GCF_000299155.1 Elephantulus edwardii
GTGAGATGATATCTCATAGTTGTTTTGATTTGCATCTCTCTTAGAGCTAGGGATTTTGAACATTTCTTCATGGGCTTGGTGGCCGTCTGAATGCCTTCTTTGGTGAAGTGTCTGTTAATATCCTGTGCAGATGCTGCCCTGAATGTGCTCACTAAATTGTGCCAGGAAATCTGGAGGACAGCCAGCTGGCCAACTGACTGGAATAGATCGATATTTGTTCCCATTTCAAAAAAAGGTGACCCAACAGAGTGTGGAAATTATCGAACAATATCATTAATATCACATGCAAGCAAGATTCTGCTGAAAATTATCCAAATATATTTGGAACAATATGTCAACAGAGAACTGCCAGATGTACAGGCTGGATTTAGAAGAGGTCATGGTACTAGGGATACTATAGCTAATGTTAGATGGATATTGGCAGATAGCAGAGAATACCAGAAGAATGTCTATCTGTGCTTCATTGACTATGCAAAGGCTTTTAACTGTGTGGATCACAACAAGCTATGGCTAACACTGAGAAGAATAGGAATTCCAGAACATTTGATTGTGCTAATGTGAAACCTATACTTGGACCAAGAGGCAGTCGTCAGAACAGAGAAGGGAGACACTGGATGGTTCAAAAATCATAAAAAGGGTCCATCAGCGATGTATTTTGTCTCTATACTTTTTCAATCTATATGCAGAATAGATCATCCGAAATGCTGGGCTATACAAGGAGGAATGTGGCATCAGGATAGGTGGAAGAATAATAAACAACCTGTGTTATGCAGTTGACACAACCTTCCTTGCTGAAACTGAGGAGGACTTGAAACACTTGCTGCAGAATGACAAGGACTGCAGTTTTCAATATGGATTGAAGCATAACATCAAGAAAACAAAGATTCTCACCACTAGGCCAATTGGCGGCATCAGTATGGATGGTGGAGAGATTGACATAGTTAACAGTTTTAGTTTACTTGGTTCCACAGTCACCACTCTTGGTAATAGCAGCCAGGAACTCAGGAGACTAATTGAATTGGGAAAGTCAGCTGTGAGGGACCTCTCAAGAGTACTGAAGAGCAATGATGTCAGGCTGGAGACTAAGGTGTGCCTGATCTGGGCTATAGTCTTTGCAGTTATGTGCTATGCATCAGAGAGTTGGGCAGTGACTAGGGATGATAGAAAGGCAATTGATGCCTTTGAGGTGTGGTGCTGGAGAAGAGTGTT
>NW_006406881.1:0-1259 GCF_000299155.1 Elephantulus edwardii
GTCCCTGACAGCAGAGTTTCCTAATGTAATTAATCTTTTGATTTCCTGACTGCTGATGCCAAGAATGTTGATTGTAGATCTGAACAAGATGAAATTGTTAACCTCAGTCTCTTCTCCATCTGTCACGGTGCTGCCAATTAGGCCAGGAGTGAGAATTTTTGTTTTCTTGATGTTGAGCTTCAGTCCGTGTTGAAGGCCTTGACCTTCTGTAATAAACACTTCAGGTTCTCTTCAGTTTCAGCAAGGTTGTGTCATCTGCATAATGCTTCCTCCAATCCTGATGCCACTGATGTTACATTTTCTAAGTATGCTATTGCACTGTACTTTTGTGGGAAACTCTCTTTGGTCTCAGGAGTTTTAAGTTTAATTACTTAAGGCTAAAGTGACATAATATCTTCAACTAACTCTCAATTGGATCAGCAAAATAAATAGATATGAATGTGTATATCTTGAGAGTGGAGAAAGATTTTGGGGAAAGGTAAGTACATGCATCTAGAAGGAAACCTTACCTGTGTGCTGTTGCTCCCCTAAATCCATAATGTCAGTCTAATCATGAGGAAAAACCAGACAAACACAAACTGGGGAACAAGTTTTGACCACTATTGGGTCATTTTAAACCAATTCCAGAACCAAACTCACTGCTGTTCTAGCTCATGGCTCCCTCTGTCTGGCTTCTGAGGCTGTAAATTTTCTCAATCCTGGCTGGTGGATTTGCATTACTTTGGTTACAGCCCAATACCTAATGCACAGTTACCAGAGTTCCTAATTTTAAACCAATAACCCTGAAATTTATCAAGGTCACGATAAACCAAGGAAAGAATGGTAAAGTATTGTCACACACCCGAGTAAATGCAGTGTGGAGCTTGGACTGTGACCTCGAACAAAAGAAAGGCATTAATAGAAAAACTGGTGAAACCAAATTAGAGTATTTGGTTAAAGTAATGCATTAACCAAACCTTCACAGAACCAGATTGCCACATCTTTTCCCCGCCAGTGAGTTCAAGCCACCAGTCTTGTTGTGAGCAGCCCAACATCTAACACACAGCCCAGTCAAGGCTCCTTCAGTCCATTGTAACAAAGGATGCTTTTCAAAACTTACTTTATTGATGCTTATAACTGTAGGAAGCTCTGGTGGAATAATATGTGAAGTAGTGATGCACTGTTAACCAAATACGGCAAGTCCAGTGTCTAATCTACCTCCTGCTCCATGAAATAAAAATGAGCAATCTTCTCGTGTTACCATTTATAGTCTCAGAAAC
>NW_006406882.1:0-1259 GCF_000299155.1 Elephantulus edwardii
TCAAAGGCATCAGTTCTCCTTCTGTCCTCCCTAGTCATTGTCCAACTCTCTGATGCATAACAAGTGATTGCAAAGACCATTGCCTGTATCAGGAGCACCTTAGTTTCCAGAGAGACACCATTGCTTTTGAGTACTTTAGAGAGGTCCCTAACAGCACACTTTCCCATCACAATACTTTTTTTTATTTCCTGGCTGCTGGTGTCAAGAGTGTTGACAGTGGAGCTGAGCAAACTGAAGCTGTGAACAATCTCAATCTCTTCGCCATCCATCCTGATGCTACCAGTTGCTCCAGTGGTGAGAATCTTTGTCTTCTTGACATTAAGCCTCAGTCCATACTGAAGGCTGCAGTCCTTGACCCTCTGCAGCAAGTGCATGAGGTCCTCCTCAGTGTGTTATCTGTATAACGGAGATTGTTAATAGATCTTCCGCCAATCCTGACACCACACCAGGCTCTCGGATAATCTGCTCTGCATACAGGCTGAAAAGGTGTGGAGACAGGACACATCCCTGGAGTACACCCTTCCCAATTTTAACCATGCAGTGTTTCCCTACTCTGTTCTGACGACTGCCTCTTGGTCCAAGTATAGGTTTCGCATTAGTACGATTAAATGTTCTGGGATTCACTGGACTCAGCATAAAAAATTGTGAGCAGTTGACGTGTTTGGAATCACAGAAGCCAAGAAAGCTTCAGATACAGCTGTCAGATCATGGGTTGGACAATGGAAGATAAATTCTGAAGGGATTTGGTAGAAGTGAAGGGGTATCCTGGTGAAGGATGGACCTGGGTCAAGGCACTGTGCTAAGGGCAGGAACAACACTGTAACGAATGGTGAACTCCACAATGAGGGATTTATCTTTCACTGCTACACAAAATGCTTGTCTGTCAGATACTCCTCTAAATCAGCGTTGTACAGGAAAAAAATAAATCCTTAATTCTTCTTTAGCATCACATAAAATAATAACATCCAACATTTATGCTGGGTATTATTAGGAACACTTGACAGTAATTATATCAGAGCTTCACAATAGAAGTACATGTTTAGGAGTGTGGAGGGATGGCGTAGGAGAGGAAGACCCTTGATGAGATGAATCAATTCTGTAATTGGGGTGGTGGGAATGAGTGTGTCAGAGATGGTGAGGTTGTAACAGGATAGAGCCGCGTTTAGGGCTCTTGTACAAGCTACACGATGGCACATAACAACAACAATTATAGATGATAGATAGATAGATAGATAGATAGATAGATAGATAGATAGATA
>NW_006406883.1:0-1210 GCF_000299155.1 Elephantulus edwardii
GACAGGTGCATACAGCTCTTATTTAGCTTTACTTTAGTTCAATAAAAAGCTTGAAGCCTTTTCAATGATTTAACAGCTGCACATACAGCAAATGAAGAGATTGTAATGAAGAATTTATTTGTCAGTAGAGGTTGATTCAACAGTATCAAAGTGAGGGCAAATTTACATAGCATTAAAGGGTAAGTAGGCATTTTTCTTAAGTCAAAATTAAGGCAGACAGACATTTATAACCAAGGGATTTATTATATCTACACTGTTACTTCTGAGCTTAGAGACTGTTGACTGCTTACTTAAGTTTTTGAGCTCTGTTCCATGTTTGTAAAATGGTTATAAAAACCATCCATATTCTATAACGAATGACTAATTAAGTTGGTATGTGTGCATTATATACAGAGTATAGCACAGAAGAGGCATTCAATGAATGAAAATTGTATGGTTTCTCTTCATTCTTTGCATTTGAAATAGTACATGCACTCAAATGCAATCTTATTTTAAAAAATAAAACCACACTGTTGTTATTGGTGTTGTTAAGTGCCATCGAGTCACAGATGACTCATAGCAACCCTATGAATGAAAGAACTGTACACTTGTATAACTTCTATCATTTCTCCAAGTTCATAGGGATTTTGGAGACAAGCTATTTAGGAAGTAAATGCCACTTCTTCTTCCAAGCTTGTTTTAATCTGGGAATTCCACTAAACACTGTCCATCATGGGTAACCATTATTGCATTTGACAGTGTCACAGTAATCAGCATCACAGCAACCACGAGTGACCTTTGTATAGCAAATGGACAAACCAGTGCTGTACCACTTAGAAGAATGTTTAATTAAAACCAGACTACAAAGCTTCAAAAACATCCTATAAATTTTTATCTCAGATGAAAAACAATTATAAACATCCTTCCTTAGGAAATATCTTATCCACCAATTACAAAATGGGCAAAAGGCATGGAAAGAAAATAAAAAAGGCCAAACTCACTCAGCATTTCTTAAGCTCAAGGAACTGAAGAACAAATTCAAACCTCGAGTTGCTATAATCAATGATGCTTTAGGTAGAATATTAAATGATCCAGGAAGTATTAAAAGAAGATGGAAAGAATATAATGAGTCACTGTATCAGAAAGAATTGGCAGACACAGAAGTATTTAATGAAACAACATATGAGCAAGAGCCTATGGTGATGAAGAAAGAAGTTCAGGGTGCTTTGAA
>NW_006406884.1:0-1247 GCF_000299155.1 Elephantulus edwardii
AATACAACTCATAGTGACCCTACGAACAACAGATCTGAACCCTGCCCTGTCCTGAGACATCCTCACAATTTCTGACACTCAGGCTCATTGAAGCTGTCATTATGTCATTCTACCTGTTTGAGGGTTTCCCTCTCTCTTGCCAGCACCCCACCTTTTCAAGCATGATGTTCCTCTCCAAAGAAAAGCCTCTCATAGGCCAGGTGTTGATTGTGGAACAGATGATCAACTACTCATATCCAACTTCAAACTAAAGCTAAAGAAATCCATAGGAACCAAAATTTGACCTTGAGTCTATCCAACCTGAATTTCAAAACCATCTCAGGAACAGGTTTGAGATTTTGAACACTAATGAATGAAGACCAGATGAGCTGTGGGAAGAGATTAAGAATATTATCCTGTAAGGATGCAAAAGGTCATTACAAAGACAAAGAGAGAAGAAAAAACCAAGATGGATGTCAGAACAGACTCTGAATACTGCACCAGGGCACTGAGAAACCAAAGCAAAGGGAAGAAACCAAGAAGTTAGGAAGCAGAATAGAAGATTTCAAAGGGCAGCATGAGAAGATCAAACAAAGTATTATAATGAAATGTGCAAAGAGCTGGAGTCAGAAAAACAAAAGGGCCAAACTCGCTTAGCATTTCTGCTGAAGGAACTGAAGAACAAATTCAAGCCTCAAGTTGCAGTACTTAAGGATGCTTTGGGCACAATATGAAATGATCGAAGAAGCATTAAAGTAAGATAGAGGGAGTTTACAGAGATATTGTATCAAAAAATTTGGCTGACACAGAAGAAGATGCATCAATAATAACCTGCATTATGCAAATGGCATAACCTTGCTTACTGAAAGTGAGAAGGAGTTGAAGCACTTGTAGCAGAAGATCAAACAATACAACCTCCAATATGAATTACATCTCAATGTCAAGAAAACAAAAATTCTCACCCCTGGATTCATAGGCAACTTCATGAAGATGGAGAGAAGGTTGAAACTGTCAACAGCTCCATCTTACTTGGATCCACAATCAGCACCCTTGGTATCAGTAGTCAGGAGATCAGGAGAGAGATTGTACTGGGAAAGTCTGTGGTCGCAAACCTCTCCAAATTATTGAGGGGCAATGATGTCAGTTTGAGGATTAATGTGCACCTGATTCAAGCCACTTTTATATCTGAGAGCTGGACAGTGAATAAGGATGACAAAAGAAGAATTGATGTCTTTTTTGTTATTTATTATTTATTTTTGTTTTAGTTT
>NW_006406885.1:0-1197 GCF_000299155.1 Elephantulus edwardii
AGCACATCAACAGAGAACTGCCAGAAGTCCAGGCTGGGTTTAGAAGGCTTCTCTCTCCATTGACAACAATGTTGAGTCTCGGGTTTGCATATATATATTTTTTACTATGTTTAAAAAATTCACTTCTCATCCTATTTTGTTGAGCGTTTTAATCGGGAAACAGTGTTGGATTTTGTCAAAGGCCTTTTCTGCATCAACTGATAGAGAAGCTGTGGTATATTCACACAATAGAATACTATGTGGCGTTGAAAAACAAGGAACTCAAGAAATATTACACAAAAATGGGTGACCCTGAAGGACATTATGCTGAGTGAAATATCTCAGTCACAAAAACAAATACAGCACAATGCCACAGAAAGTACAGTCTTGGTTACAGAAATGAAGCTGAAAAGAGATGACTGGATTTTATACATTCAATAATTTATTCATTGCAAATGCTTTTTTTAACAAAAAAAAAAAGCACAAAAGGCAAACTTACATATCACCTTACCTAATGGACTACATAGAAATCATATCGACTACATCTGTGGATACAATTGTTGGAGTAGCTCAATATCAGCAGTCAAAACCAGGCCAGGTGCTGCTGACTATGGAACAAACCATCAATAACTTATGGGCAAGTTCAAATTCAAGTGGAACAAAATGAATAGTAGGTCACAAGAATTGAAATACAGTTTTGAGTCTATTTCACATGAACCAAAACACAACCCCCGAAATTCAACTTTGTGTCTGTCCCACTTGAATTTAAAAATCATCTCCAGAATTGTTTTGAGACAATAAACACTAACAATCAAAGACCAGCTGAATTAAGGGATGAGGTAGGAGTAGCATCCACTTTCTAAACAACATGCCTCTGTAAAATCTATGAACTTTGATAAATGACGATAGTTATAGAAAGGCTTCCGCCCTTTTGTTCCTAGGGTCAATATGAGTCGTGCTCAACTCAACGGCAATCAACAACAACATTAAGGATATCATCATAAAGAAAGCAAGAGGTCATTACTAAAACAGAGAAGGAAGAACAAGATGGAAGTCAAAAGAGACTCTAAAAATTACACTAGAACATCAAGAAGCCCAAACAAAAGGGAACAAGTGACCAATGCAATAGGTTGGTGGAAGATCTATTAACAATCTGCGTTATGCAGATGATACAACCCGGCTTGGTGAAACTGAGGAGGACCTCATGCACTTGCTGCG
>NW_006406886.1:0-1204 GCF_000299155.1 Elephantulus edwardii
GGGAAGAGAAAAGACCAGAGAATGGCCAAAATTATTGGGGCAGCTATTGCTGCCAGTTTAGGGCCTGAGTCAGGAAAAGTCTTACTCATAAACACTGCCACCCAAAGGTAATAAAGGAGGTCAGAATTGCTTCCACTGTGGAAAGCTGGGCCACTTCAGTAGACAGTGTCACAGATGATAGCCACAGATAGGTAAGGGAGTAGAGAGAAAACTCCTACTCACTTGCTTTAAGTGTGGGTCTGAAGGACACTTGGCCAAGCGTGGCCTACATCAGTTCTTCATGGCTGACAGGACTGACAGGCCCCAGCTCCCAGCTGGAAGCAAAGGAGGATGCTTCAACGATTTAGATCCTCCCAGAAGAGCTGTTGATGAGCATTAACATTGCTGGTAAGTATATTCGTTTTCTCTTAGACACAAGAGCCTACTATTTGGTCCTAAAAGCCTTCTGAGGTCCCAACTCTTCTCACTATTTCTTAGTTGTTAATTGATGGAAAACCTCATAAGCAGTTTCTTACTTCACCTCTGCCTTGCATGCGGACTTCCATGTTGTAAAACGACCCAGTTGTAGATGGAATTTGGTCCAGGACTTAAGAACAATAAGTGATATAGTTGATCCTCTACATCTTGTGGTTCCTAACCTTTATACTATAATAGACAAAGTGCTGGTCAATAGGCCTTTTAGTGTAAGAACTACCTTCCCTCTGTAACTTGATTTGTGCCACTATTAGAGCCTCTACATGGAATATTATTGCTTTTTATTTTTTGACTCATGTACTTTTAACTTGTTAGTTAAATTTGTGCCTTTTAGGCTGCAACACATCCATGATGCATCTTCAAGGATATGAATATGTATGGCTAAGCACAATTGATAATGGTGCATCTAAATTCCAAAATCAGTCTCCATAATAGTCTACGTGTTTTGTATTGCCAAAGGGGCCCTTTAGAGTAGTGAGAGAAGATCTTCACCCTGAAACCCACAGCATCCCTTTTCAGCATGAAGTAGCTAGGATAATACGCCATCCCCTTTTCCTTATGAATCAGGTTGAAGTCTATCGCAGGGAGGAGTGATAAGGAATGGCATAGGACACACTGACAAAGGAGATTAATCAGAACTGGCTTTGACAAGCACTGTGGCAAATGGACAATTAAAACAGACTTTCGGGGGAGAAGAAGAACAAACTGGGGAGGAGGGTAGAGAAAATAG
>NW_006406887.1:0-1258 GCF_000299155.1 Elephantulus edwardii
ATATAGGTTGAAAAGGTATTGAGATAGGATGTATAAAAATCTTTTCTGTGTATAGAGGTTTGGAAGTGTGGTCCTTTTACATAAACAAAAAAAAAACCCATTTTAATACAAATAAACAAAATGGCTGTTAAATGGAAATAAAGTTACAGAGAAGTCTATCAGTAAGAACTGGATAGTAGCAGATATTTATAGCAGAGTAGTAGAAATTTAAGCTCAGAAATTCTTTAATTTTAGCTCTCTTTGAAGACTACTTAG
The DNA here is from genome assembly GCF_000299155.1 of Elephantulus edwardii. NCBI lineage: Eukaryota > Metazoa > Chordata > Mammalia > Macroscelidea > Macroscelididae > Elephantulus > Elephantulus edwardii. Next base: position 256 of record NW_006406887.1, read on the forward strand.
TTTATGAATGGCAGTATTTTCAGCTTAATTATGAGAAAGTTTTCTGCATGTGAATGTGTTTATTTATATTTAGCTTGATTCTTAACTCTGGAACATCAGATGTGCAAAATGGAATATAATTGTAAAATTTAAATTTGGTATGTTTCTAATGAAGAAATTATTTTTTCATCAAACTTACTTCATTTGTCAGTCTTATCTTTTAATGGTGGAGTGAATTCAGGAGATAAGTGATTTATTAGAATGTTACTTTCAAATTATAATAAAGTAATAGTAAGTATGATTTTCTTTTCATACACTTTTGTTAGGATGTTGAAATATGAATTTTCAACAAGGTTTAGATATCAGAAGTGAAATGCTGAATATATCATTTGACTACTCAAACACGTGCAAATGTTGTATTTGTATGGAAAAAGTTGCTGCTGTTGTTGTTATATCCCAGTGAGTCACCTTCAGCTCATAGTGATCATATATTCATCAGCTCTGAAGCTTGCCCTCTCCTGAATGAGTCTCACTAACTCTGACACACCTTCCCTCATTGTTCTAGTTACTGTATTAATCTATCTTATCTGGGATCTTGTCTCCTGAGCTGTCAGTGTCCACCCTTCTGAGCATGAGCACCCTTCTCTGAAGATCGGTCACTCCTGGCCACGTGCCCAAAGTATGTGAGACGAAGCTTCAAAACCTTAGCCTTCAAGTAGAAACTTGGTTTCACTCCCTGTAAGACACACCTTTTAGTTTTCTTGGCAGTCCATAGTATGTCCAAGATTCTTCTCCAGCACCACAACTCAGAGATATCAATTCTTCTTCTGGCAACCTTAGTCTTTTTCACAGTCATTTTCCTTAAATACCAGTAAAAGCAAAATAATTACTTGTGTATAGAGATTTTATATAGTAAAGGAGAGTTTCATTCAAATAAAGATATGCTGCTGCTGCTGCAGTTGTTGTTAAGTGCTATCGAGCTGAGCATGACTCATAGTGATCCTATGGGGAGGGGGGAATCTGA
>NW_006406888.1:0-1218 GCF_000299155.1 Elephantulus edwardii
TCACCATCTATACTGATGCTGCCAATTGGCCCAGTGGTGAGAATCTTTGTTTTCTTGATGTTGAGCTTCAATCCACATTGAAGACTGCAGTTCTTGACCTTCTGCAGCAAGCGCTTCAGGTCCTCCTCAGTTTCAGCAAGCAGGCTGTGTCATCCACATAACGCAGTTTGTTGATGATTCTTCCACCAATCCTGATGCCACATTCCTCCATGTACAGCCCAGTGTCTCGTATGATCTGTTCTGCATACAGATTGTGAAGGTATAGAGACAAAATACATCCCTGATGGACCCCTTTCTGGATTTTGAACCATCCAGTGTCTCCCTGCTCTGTTCTGATGACTACCTCGTGGTCCCAGTCTGTTGTTGTTGTTGTTACGTGCCGTCGAGTCGCTTGAGACTAATAGCGACCCTACGTAACAATAACCCTAAACCCTGCTCTATCCTGTGGCAATCGCACTGCCTCTGATACTCCCATCCCGATTACCCCAGTCACTGAATCAATCCACCTCATAGAGGATCTTCCCCTATTGCGCTGTCCCTCCACCCTCCCAAGCATGATGCCACTCCTTTCAACATGTCCAAAGTATGTCAGATGAAGCCCCAGAATCTTTGCCTCCAAGGAGCAGCCTTTTTAAAGCCTCTCCAGGATGAATATGTTTGTTTTCATGGCAGTCCATAGTACATTCAATACTCTTCTCCAGCACCACAGCACAAAGGCATCAATTCTCCTTCTATCCTCCCTAGTCATTGTCCAACTCTGCGATGCATAACAAGTGATAGCAAAGACCATGGCCTGTACCAGACGCACCTTAGTCTCCAGAGACACACCGTTGCTCTTCAGTACTTTAGAGAGGTCCCTAACAGCAGATTTTCCCATTGCAATACATTTTTTTATTCCCTGGCTGCTGGTGCCAAGAGTGTTGATTGTGGAGCCAAGCAGACTAAAGTTGTTAACAATCTCAATCTATTCACCATTCATCCTGATGCTGCCAATTGGTCCAGTGGTAAGAATCTTTGTCTTCTTGACATTGAGCCTCAATTCATACTGAAGGCTGCAGCAAGCATTTCAGGTCCTAGTGATTGGAACATGGAATGTGAAAACCATGAATGTAGGAAAGTTAGATATTGTTAAGAAAGAAATGGAACACATAAATATTGACATACTAGACATTGGAGAGATGAGATAGACCAGCATGGGGCATTTTGAGTCAGATATTA
>NW_006406889.1:0-1204 GCF_000299155.1 Elephantulus edwardii
CAGACTTGCCCAATGCAATTCATCTCTTGATTTCCTAGCTGCTGTTGCCAAGAGTGTTGACTGTGGAGCCAACAAACTAAAGCTGCTAACAATACCAATCTCTTCACCATCCAAACTGGTGCTGTCAATTGGCCCAGTAGTGAGAATCTTTGCCTTGTTGATACTGAGCCTTAATCCATACTGAAGGCTGTAGTCCTTGACCCGTTTAACCTTGAAGAGAATGGAAATCTCAGAACACTTGATTGTGCTTATGTGAAATCTGGACTTGGACCAGGAAGCAGTCCTCAGAACAGATCAGGGAAACACTACATGGTTCAAAATCAGGAAGGGAGTGTGTCAGGTATATGTCCTGTCTCCCTTCTTTTTCAGTCTATATGCAGAACATTCAGGAGACTGGGCTTTATGAGGAAGCCCATCAAGATTGGAGGAAGACTCATCAACAACCTACATTATGCAAAAAATGCAACTTTGCTTGTTGAAATTGAGGAGGACCTGAAGTGCTTTGTACAGAAGGTCAAGGACTATAATCTTCAATATGGATTGAAGCTCAATATCAAGAAGACAAAGATTCTCACCACTGGGCAAAGTGGTAGCACCCATGAAGTATGCAGAAGAGATTGAGGTTGTTAACAGTTAACAGCTTGTTCAGCTCCACAATCAACAGCTTTGGCCCCAGCAGTCAGGAAATCAAAAGGTGAATTGCATTAAGTAAATCTGCTATCAAGAAAAATTGAGAAGCAACAATGGCAGTCTAGAGACTAAGGTGTACCTGATCCAGTCCATGGTCTTCACAATTATTTGTTATGTATCAGAGAGCAGGACGATGACTAAGAATGACAGAAGAAAAATCAATGCCTTTGAATTGTGATGCTAGAGAAGAGTCTTCAACATACTAGGACTGCCAAGAAAACAAATAAGTCTGTCTTGTCTTAGAGAAAGTGAAACCAAGTTTCTCCTTGAAGGCTAGGATTTTGAAGCTCCTCACATACTTTGGGCATATGTCCATGAGGGACCAGTCCTTGAGAAGATATTATGCTTGGAAGAGTGAAGAGACAGTGCAGGAGAGGAAGACCCCCGGTGAGATGGATTGATACAGTAACTACGGCAATAAGAATAGGTATATCAGAGTCAGTGAGACTAGCTCAGGACAGGACAGAATATAGAGCTATTGTATATAGGGTCGCTATGAGTTGCATGTGACTTG
>NW_006406890.1:0-1203 GCF_000299155.1 Elephantulus edwardii
CCTCCTCCTCCTCCTCCTCCTCCTCTTCTTCCTTTTTGGTTTTCTAACTAGGAAGTTCTGGTGGCCTAGTGGCAAGAAGTTGCACTGTAATCCCAAAGGTATGTAGTTTGAATCCACAGCAGAAGGATGGGCAATCTCCTTCTGTGCAATTAATCACCTCTGAAAACCAAAGTGTGAGCTATGAGGCAAGCAGTTTGAGTTCACCAACTGCTCTTCAGGAGAAGAATGGGCAATTCCATCCCGTGCAGGTTAGAGCCTCTGAAAACCTCCTACAGGTGAGCTGATGAGTTGGTTCTGATTCAACAGCACATAACAACAACATAAGTAATTTTAATATCTGAAAGTCTTTGTTTTTTGTTGGTTTTTTTCTTTAATGTCTGAAAGTCTTTGTAATGAAAGTTGGGAAACATTTTTCATAGGAGGCATTAAGTTTATATAAATTGAAATGGAATGATTTGAGAAGACAAGAATGATAACACAACTTCTGGATATTCCATAAGAAAATTACTTAGATGGCATATGTTTGTTATGCATACTTTATGACAGTAAGCTCCATTGGAAAACAAAACATTAACACTGTTTTACAAATCTACTCTTAGTATGCAGTGGTATATGTATAGTACCTAGTAGTCTATGCCTGGCACATAAAAAAAATGCTTTGAAAAACTGAACAATAATTTACTAGACAAGTATCTACTCTATGTTAAGGTATTAAAGATATAAAGAGGGAATAAATACTAACACTTCTTTCAGGTTAGTTTCAGCTTTGATCCTGTCAATATGTAGAACTTGTTTTCACCCTCATAACTACAACTATAAATACATAGGTATGTTGTTGTTGTTGTTATGTGCCGTCGAGTCACTTGCGACTCATAGCGACCCTAGGTACAACAGCCTTAAACTCTGTTCTGTCCTATACCAATCTCACTGTCTCCAACACACTCATCCCGATAACCCAGGTATTGTTATTTTTGTTGTGTACTGTCAACCCTATGTATGATCATATGATATATTATTCTGGAGACGAAAAGGTGAGGAAAAATGGAGTTGTTTCATAGTCAAAAAAGAAATTTCTAGGTCCATCTTGAAGTACAACATTTTGAGTGATAGGATTATATCCATGCGCTTACAAGGAAGTCCAGTGAACACTACTATCATCCAGATATATGCACCAACAACCAGAGCCAAAGAAGAAGAAATAGA
>NW_006406891.1:0-1224 GCF_000299155.1 Elephantulus edwardii
GAGGGAGAGAATAATTTAAAAGGATATATGTTAGGGTATTGTAGTTATCACAAGAGTCCAGAATTAAGGTTGCATAGTGGAGTATACTTTGAGGTGGTGAGAGGGGTGTGGGGGGATTGTATACCAAAGAAGGAATTTTTCTTTTGCTTTTCAAAGAAAGGAGCAAACTGGGGGGTGGAGGAAGGCTGGGCAGGGACAAAAGTGCAACAATGAATGAATGGAAATACAAAATCTCTGTAAATGTTCATTAAAATTTATAAAATTAAAATTAAAAAAAGGAAACGCTCCCATAGTCATTCTATGAAGCAAGCATAACCCTTGTAACCAAAAGGAGGCAAATATTATCACGAAAGAAATCTACAGACCACTATCTCTCATAAACATAGATGCAAAAACTCTTAACAAAATTCTAGCCTATAGAATTCAATGTGACGTAGCTAGACAGCCATGTTCAAGGTCAACATACCTGTAGTGCTGATGTTCCTGGCATAGGTGTCCATGCAGTGGGCCAGTCTGGTCTAGAGCACCAGCATACTCATCCGTGCCTTCTGTCAGGTCATGCTGTCAAGATTCTTTGTTTCATTGATTTTGAGCTTCAATCTATATTGAAGACTGCAGTCCTTTACCGTCTGCAGCCAATGATTCCAGTACTCCTCTGTTACAACAAGCAAGGTTGCATTATCTACATAATGCAGGCTCTTCTGGAATCTTTCTCCAGTCCTGATGCTATGTTCCTCCTCAGCAACACAATTGACTTTTACTTTCAAGGTTTAAATATACTTCTGTGTTCTCAAGCATTATCTCAGAAATGGCTCTGCCCTCCAGCCTGGGTGCTGGTCTTGATCTCTGATGCTCCCTGAAGGCCCATGGTTCTTGCTTTTGACTCCACCTTCCAGACTCTTCACAGTAGTAAATCTGCTCACTCAGTTTTGAATAGACCCATTATCCTAGTCCAATTAAATGGTGATCCCATTCCTTTGTCCCATTGTTGTTGTTACTGTGTTCCATGGAATTGGAACCCAGCCATAGCTGACTCTGTCAATCTGGTTTTCAGAGGCAGTTAATAGCGTGGGAGGAGATTGGCCATCTTTCTCCTGCAGAGAAGCTGGTGGATTGGAACTGTGTGCCTTTGGGTTGACATTGCAGCTTCTTATCACTTCTTGCTGTTGTTAGGTGATAGGAGTCATAAATGACTCATAGCGACCCTATGAAGACCCTATGAAC
>NW_006406892.1:0-1257 GCF_000299155.1 Elephantulus edwardii
CTATATATAAGTCCCTTGTCTGACCCGTCATTACCAAATTTTTTTTTTCCAATTTGTGGCTTCCCTTTTAATCCTGTTGGAGAAGATTTTGGTGTGCTTAAAAATTTGACTCTTAAAAGGTACTATTCATCTATTTTATCCTCTCCTGGTTGTAGGTTTTTCAGGAAATTGGAAGATTGTACATGTTACATTAGGGCTTCTATAGTTCTTCCAAGGATTTCTCTGATGAAGTTTATAGTCCTTGGTTTTAGTCCTAGGTCCTTGATCCCCTTTGAGTTGTTTTTTGAGTATGGCATGAGGTGTTGGTCTTATTTGAGTTTTCTTCAGATAGTTTTTAAATTTTGCCAACACCATTTGTTAAAGAGGCTGTTGTTTCCCCACTTAACTGATTTTATCTCCTTTTAAAAAATCAGTTGACCATTGATAGATGAGCTGATTTCTGGGTTCTCTATTCTAACCCATTGATTTATGTGTCTATCATTGTACCAGTACCACGTTGTCTTTACCACCACGGCTGTGTAGTAGGATTTGAATTCCGAGAGTGAGATGCCTCTTGCCTTTTTTATCTTCTTAAGGAGTACTTACCTTGTTCTGGGTCTCTTTCCATTTCAGGTGAAATTGGAAATTGCCTTTTCCATCTCATTGAAGAATGGAATTGGAATTGGTATTTGTATTAAGACTGCATTGAACTTGTAGGTTGCCTTTGGTAGAATTGTCATTTTCAGAATATTGAGTCTTCTTATTCAAGAACATAGTATATTCTTCCATTTCTCCAGGTCTCTTTTTGTTTCTTGTAGTAATGTTTTGTAATTTTATTTGAATAGATGTTTTGTGCTTCTGGTTAGATATGCTCCCAAGTATTTAATCTTATGATTAGCTATTATGATGGGTGTTCTTTTTCTTAGCTCCAGTTCAAGGATTTCTTTGTCACTGAAGAGAAATCCAATCAATTTTTGTATGTTCTTCTTGTATTCTGCCACTTTGATGAATTCATCGACTATGTCCAGTAGTTTTACCACTGAATCTTTAGGGTTTTATAAGTATGCTATCATATCATCTGCATATAGAGATAATTTTACTTCCTCTTTGCCAATATGGATACCTCTTATTTCCATCTCTTGTCTTGTTGCTATCACTAAGACTTTCAATACAATACTGCATAGGAGAGGTAATAGTGGACATCCTTGCCTAGTTCCTCTTCTTAAAGGAATGCCTTTAATTTCTCTCCATTGAAAACACTGTTGGCTCTCAGGTTTG
>NW_006406893.1:0-1257 GCF_000299155.1 Elephantulus edwardii
TGCCCAAAGTATGTCAGACAGAGCTTCAGAATTCTTGACTCCAGGGAACATTCTGGCTTCACCCTCTCCAGGACAAACCTGTTTGTTCTCCTAGCAGTCCGTGGTATATTCAACACTCTTCTCCAGCACCACAGCTCAAAGGCATCAATTCTCTTTCTATCATCCCTATTCACTGTCCAACTCTCCAGGGCATAGCATGTAATTGCAAAGACCATAGTCTGGATCAGGCACACCTTAGTCTCCAGCCTGCCATCATTGCTCTTCAGTACTCTTGAGAGGTCCCTCAAAGCTGACTTTCCCAATGCAATTTGTCTCCTGATTCCCTGGCTGCTGTTACCGGGAGTGTTGACTGTGGAGCCAAGCAAACTAAAACTTAACTATCTCAGTCTCTTCGCCGTCCAAACTGATTGATGCTACCAATTGGCCATAGGTTTGTGCAATTTGTTAGGGGAGAGAGGAGTGAATATAGGAAATGGGAAAGATCTGGTGTTGAAAACAGTGTATATGAACTTGAAAAAAATTCTCTGTATCAATCAATTATTTTCAGTACAATGATTCTGTGTAATCCTTCCATCATTTTTTTAATATATATGTTTCCTGGGTCAGTCAACATTCTGCCCACAGCATCTTTAAATATTACACTCAAGGCTTGAATTTGTTCTTCAGTTCCTTCAGCTTTTGGTTTTCTGAATCCAGCTCTTTCACTTTTTATTATAATTTTTTGCTTTATCTCCCCAAGCTGCCCTTTGAAATATTCTATTCAGCTCCCCAGGAACTGATGGCATATCAATTGACATATCCCTATGAAAGTATACTGCCCTGGACATACTCACCAGGAAATGCCAAGAAATATGGAGGAAAGCTACCTGGAAAACTGACTGGAGAAAATTCTTGTCTATTCCAATTTTTTTTTTTTTAAAAAAAGGCGATGTGACAGATTGTGGATATTTTTTAATATCACATGCATGCAAAATCCTGCTGTAGATTATCTAAAAACTACTGGAACAGTATATCAGCAGATAACTGCCAGATGTGCAACCTGGTTTAGAAAAGGCTGTGGTGTCATGACAGGAGTCCAGAACAAAGGCTGCGTAGTGGAGTGGACCTGGGGGGAAGGATTGCAAACAACGAAAGAATTTCTCTTTTATTTTTCAAAGAGAAGAGTGTACTGGGGTGGGGGCAGGGAGAAAAGTGCAACAATGAGTGAATGGAAATTCAAAGTCTCTGTAAATTTTCATTAAAATTAATAATAATAAA
>NW_006406894.1:0-1256 GCF_000299155.1 Elephantulus edwardii
ATGGGTGTAGGTGGATTAAAGATAATACCTTTGGCTCAGGATAGAGAAGAGTTTAAACCTGTTGTGACTCCAGGGCATACAACAACAACAACAACAACAACAACAACAAGAAAAACATTAATTGTTGGCCACTAGCAGCTTCTTTTCCAGATATTTGTCCTTGGCAGTTGGGAAGCTCCTCACCCAGTGAAGCTAAGTAAGGGACACCTCCCTATTTTGCCTGAAGGCTGACCAATATTTCTGTGTTTATGCTTTAGTGCTTCATATGAGATCCAGCTGAGGCTGGCTGGACTGGAGCCAAACCCACATCTTGCCTGCCTTCTCCCTTGCCTCTACTAGTTCCTTCTCCAAGTGCAGTTTTCCCCTGAGAATGTTCCTTCAGGAAATCCCTTACACAAGCATTCCTGTCTCAGATTTAAGGGACACAGTTTAAGACTCTTGTTTCTCACATACCACTCTTCTTGTTAGGTGCCATCGAGTCACGTACAACTCAGCAACCGCATAAACAATAGATCTGAACCCTGTCCTATCCTATGTCATCACAATCTCTGACACATTTGAGCCCATTGCTGCAATTACTGCAATCTACCTGGTTGAAAGTCTTCCTCTCTTTGTCATCCCTTCGCCTTTCCAAGCATGATTGTTAGGATTAGTACCAACAAGATAAAGAGGCAGAAGCATTGCTCCATTGTGCTTGGAAAAATTGTGCCATCAGAACCAGGAAGCCAATATTGACATGCATATAATTAGTGCTCTGAGTGCATGAATGATGTCAGAGCAGTGGACACTTCTGGCCCATGCGTGATATCAGAGAACAGAGACCAGAATGAGAACCTCCCACTAAACTTTGAACTCTCCTTGGCAGCATCTCACTGGCCCACACTCTAGAAAGATGTCATAAATAGAGTCTCACCTCAGTTGCATGCTGCCGCTCCTTCCCAGGAGAGAGGTCCGTCCCTATCACTTTTTAATACGTCTTGCTTTACTTTTTATTTTCACTTTTGCCTCCTCATTTCTTTTTCTTTTTAAAACAAAACAAAACAAAACAAAACTTTGGCCTATACTTTAATCCTCCACAGGCTAATTTAGTCTGATCTCACAAGAAACCCTAAAATTGCTGTACACTGTACTACGTTGGTACTTGGGCACTGTCCCCTCCTCTGGTCTCTTCCACTTGCCACAATTCCTTTCCCTGTGTGACAAGGGCGAACTAGGACATTGACCACATGGTAACATGGTGTCCTTCTCCAAACCTC
>NW_006406895.1:0-1256 GCF_000299155.1 Elephantulus edwardii
ACAGTCAACACTCTTGGCACCAGTAGCCAGGAAATTAAAAGACATATTGCAATGGGAAAGTCTGCTGTTAGGGACCTCTCCAAAGTACTGAAGAGTAATGGTGTCACTCTGGAGACTAAGGTGTGCCTGATACAGGCCATGGTCTTTGCTATCACTTGTTATGCATCAGAGAGTTGGACAATGACAATAAGGAGGATAGAAGGAGAATTGATGCCTTTGAACTGTGGTGCTGGAGAAGAGTATTGAGGGTACTATGGACTGCTAGGAAAACACACAGATTTATCCTGGATAGTGTTATACTGGGGGGCTCCTTAGAGGCAAGGATTTGGAATTTTTTTTCTAAAAAATTTATTTACATATAATATGGTGCACCATCGTATTGGGTCCAACTGGAACAGGAGGCGTTTCGCCCTCCTTCTCCAGCGGAGCATCTGGTGGATTCGAACCACACATCTTCAAGATTGCAGTGTAGCTTCTTGCCACTAGGCCACCAGAGCTCCCTAAAAAGTTTTTTTAAAAATAAATAAAATGAAGTATTTCATTGAGCATATCTGCTGTCAAGGATCTCTTAAGACGGCCAAAGTGTAAGGTGTGCCTGACCCAAACCACGGTATTTGTGATTGATGCAGGTGAAAGTTGAACAATGAAAAAAAGAAGCCTGAAGAAGAATGGGTGTCTTTCAATTGTGGTGTAGATTGTGGATGGTTGAATAAAACACAGAGGAAATGAAAGCACCACAATGTCTATGAATGACTGTAATGCAAGCCAATTAAAAGAAATTGTTATGTTGGCAAAGAATCTTGAATATACTGCCCAACAATCAAGAGCATCTTTCTCAGAAGTTCTCCTTCAAGCGCGCCCGAGCCAGAGAGCTCCTTCGACTTTGTCTTACATCCTTTGAGCACCTTATCAGGAGGGGCCAGTCCCTGGAGAAAATTAGTAATGGGAGTGATTTATCTTGTAATTTAAGAAAAAGAAGTCAGACATGACCGGGCCCAGCTCCTTTCTTTATCCTTGCTTTGAAATCAGTTTCTACCGAGAGCAGGAGATCTGTGCCATGCAGTAAAGGGCCCACCCTGCTGGGGCACTTTGTGGTTTTCCTGCTATGCTGATAGCGCCTGGTGGTTATGTCTAGTTCAAAGATGAAGGGTAACAGCAAGTCCATTTGGCTGTACACTTAAGCCGCCTCCTCAAACCTCATATTTATGAGTAATAGATTGCACATTTTTTATTTCTTCTTTCTTTTTTTTTTTTTT
>NW_006406896.1:0-1255 GCF_000299155.1 Elephantulus edwardii
AAAGAAAGGTGATCCAATAGAGTGTGGAAATGATCAAACAGTATCATTAATATCACATGCAAGAAAGATTCTCCTGAAGATTATCCAAAAACGACTGGAACAGCACATCAACAGAGAACTGCCTGAAGTGCAAGCTGGAGTTAAAAGTGGCTGTGGCACTAGGGATATTATAGCAAATGTCAAATGGATCTTGGCAGCAAGCAGAGAGTACCAGAGAAATGTCTATCTATGTTTCATTGACTATGCAAAGGTATTTGACTGTACGGATCACAACAAACTGTGGCTGACTCAGAGAGCAAAACCTATACTTGGACCAAGAGGCAATTGTCAGACAGAACAAGGAAACACTGCATGGTTCAAAATTGGGAAGGCTGTGCATGAAGGGTCACTATAGTGATACTAAACTCTCAGCTGTACCTAAAAAAAACAATAGATAGCTATACTTTTTTGTTGCTAACTCTCATTTGTAAGAGATATTTTCAATGAATGCATAATCCTAGGGTTAATTTTTATTTTCTCACAACTCTACCTTGTTGTGTGCATTTTTAACTGTGGAGAGTACAGTTCTTGGAATTGTATCCACCCAAATTCTTTATTCTTCAACCTGTTAAAAGTGGATTCCTCAAAAAAAGATTTCCTCTTTTTAGCTCTAGATACTACAAAAGTACTACAAGCTCAGGATCACTTGAATCTTAAATTAACAGTGTGTATTAACAGTGTGTATGTTGTTTTTCAGATCACTCAGGAAGTGTAAATTTGGAATGAAAGTTATATCAGGAAAACTGGCTTGTGGTTATTAATTCCCAAGAAGATTTTCCCCTGTTCTCACATAGAGGCAAGGTTCAAGTCTGGAAATTTTCCTTACAGTCTCCCAGAAGAGCAAGTTATTTCTAGTTCATCCTTAGACAGAGTAGATTACCTATCTGTAGGTTATAGCTTTGTGTTGTCATTGTTAGAAGCCTCAGACCCTAGAGCAAACCCCTGCCCAGTCCTGCACCTTCCTCACAATCTCTGCTGTGTGTAAACCCACTATTCCAGCACTGTATCAATACACTACGTTGAGGGTCTTTCTCTCTTTCACAACCCTCCGCTTTTCCAAGCATAGTGTTCTACCACTTACCCCTCATGATTACATGCCCAAAGTGCATGAGATAAAGTCCCACCATCTCTAGTTCCAAGAAGTGTTCTGGCTATACTTCCTGCAAGGGATACTTGTTTGTTGTAGCAGTTCTTTGGATATTCAGCATTTTTTACC
>NW_006406897.1:0-1256 GCF_000299155.1 Elephantulus edwardii
CCATCTAATAACTTATATATGAAGCTTCCATGGCTTCTGTGATTCCAAACACATCAGCTGTTGGTAGTTCCTTATGTTGGGATCAATGTCTCTGACGTTTAGTCGTAATGTTTCTTGAGCAAAGGTGATGCATCCCGTAGAACTGGTGTGTAGGTAGGCTTTTCTTGGTCCGAGGGCTGCAGGCCTGAGGGCCGGAACAAATGTCGCTCGGTTTTTGCATCTTCAATTACCTGGGAAGATGGGCGGGGTCTGTGCGGTCTGAGACTGGCCTCTAAGCTGCCCAGCTTCAGCTAGTTGGACGCCTGTACCCCCTCTCTGAGTGGCCTGCATAGATTTTGGATTTTCATTCATTCATTGTTGCACTTTTTTCTTTACCCCCCTTGCCCCAGTTCGCTCCTGTCTTTGAAAAGCAAAAGATAGACTTCTTTGTTGATATACAGTCCCTTTCCACCCCAACCTGACCCTGTCCCCCTCCCCCACCACGCCCCAAATGCATTCCACTATGCAACCTTAAGTAGTATTCTGTTGTGTAAATAAACCACAATTTGCACATACATTCACTTGGGGATGGGAATTTGGATTAATTCCAGTTTTCAGCTATCACAAATTATGCTATTATAGGCATTCTTCCTTGTGTGGCTGTATGCTTTCGTTCTTTAAAAAAAATAGGTGTTGATGGTTGCTGTTATTGTTATGTGCCATAAAGTCCCTTGTGACTCATAGCGACCCTATGTACAACAGCTCTAAACTCTGCTCTGTCCTGCGCCAATCTCATTGTCTCTGACACACTCATCCCGATTGCCCCAGTCACCGAATCAATCCATCTCCCAGAGGGCCTTCCCCTCCTGCACCTGCCCTCCACCCTCCCAAGCATGATATCCCTCTCCAAGGACTGGTCCCTCTTTATAACATGACCAAAGTATGGCAGACGAAGCCTCAGAATCCTTGTCTCCAAGGAGCTGCCCGGTTTAACCCTGTCCAGAATGAATTTGTTTGTTTTCTTAGCACTCTCAGCACTCTTCTCCAACACCAAAGCTCAAAAGCATCAATTCTCCTTCTGTCCTCCCTGGTCATTTTCCAGCTTTCTGACGCATAACAAGTGATTGCAAAGACCATGGCCTGTACCAGACGCTCCTTCGTCTCCAGAGACGCATTGTTGCTCTTGAATACTTTAGAGAGTTCCCTAACAGCAGACTTTCCCATCGCAATACGTCTTTTAATTTCCTGGCTTCTGGTGCCAAGAGTGTTGATTGTGG
>NW_006406898.1:0-1256 GCF_000299155.1 Elephantulus edwardii
TTTTGACTATGTGGATCACAACAAGCTGTGACTGACTCTGAGAAGAATGGGAATAAGAGAACATTTGATTGTGCTAATGTGAAACCTGTACTTGGACCAAGAGGCAGTCATCAGAACAGAGCAAGGAGACACTACATGGTTCAAAATCAAGAAGGGGGTCCATCAGGGATGTAGTCTATCTCCATGCCTTTTCAATCTGTATGCAGAACAGATCATTCAAGTTGCTGGGCTGTATGAGGAGGAATGTGGCATCAGGATTGGTGGAAGAGTTATCAACAAACTGTGTTATGCAGACGACACAACTCTGCCTGCTGAAACTGATGAGGACCTAAAGCGCTTGCTGCAGAAGGTTGGACTGAAGCCTTCTATGTGGATTGAAGCTCAACATCAAGAAAACAAAGATCCTCACTACTGGGGCGATTGGCAGCATCAGTATGGATGGTGAAGAGATTGAGATAGTTAACAGTTTTAGTTTACTTGGCTCCACAATCAACACTCTTGGTAACAGCAGCCAGGAAATCAGGAGACGAATTGCATTTGGAAAGTCGGCTGTGAGGGACCTCTCAAGAGTACTGAAGAACAACAACATCAGGCTGGAGACTAAAGTGCAGCTGATCCGGGCTATACTCTTCATAATCGCGTGCTATGCATCAGAGAGTTGGACAGTGAATAGCGATGATGCAAAGAGAATTGATGCCTTTGAGCTGTGGTGCAGGAGAAGAGTGTTGAATATACCATAGACTGCTAGGAGAACAAACAGGTTTGTGCTGGAAAAGGTGAAGCCAGAATGCTCCTTGGAGTCAAGGATTCTAAAGCTTCGTCTGACTTACTTTGGGCATGTTGCAAGGAGGGACAGGTCCTTGGAGAGGGACATTATGTTTGGCAGAGTGGAGGGGCGGCAAAGGAGAGGAGGACCTTCGATGAGATAGATCGATTCTGTGACTGGAGTGCTGGGAATAAGTGCATTTGAGATGGCTAGGTTGGCTCAGCGTTTAGAGCTCTTGTACATAGGGTCACTATGAGTCACAAGTGACTCGGCACGTAACAACAACAACATTAGAAAATGCAAAGATGGAAGAAAGAATTGAGAGTATAGATAAGGAGGATGAAAACTTAAAAAATCATCAGAAGATTGAGAGGCTACAACCAACATAGTAGTGAGGGAAAAGAAAAAAAGAAAAGCATGAAAATGCAATCCAAAATATTGAGGCCAAACTGGCAGAAGTATCCAACATGCTGGTAGGACAAAAAATAGA
>NW_006406899.1:0-1256 GCF_000299155.1 Elephantulus edwardii
ATTAGATCATTAATTTTGCTTCTTTTCTTTTTATATGTTTGCCTATTGCTATGAACTGCCCCCTGCAGATTGCCTTCTCTGCATCTAATGGGTTTTGGTGTGTTGTATTTTCATTATCATTTGTTATGAGAAACTTTTATTTAATTATTTCTTCTATCACTCAATCCTGTACTAGCAGGGTGTTCTTTAGCTTCCACATGGGTGGTTTTATAAGCTTTAACCTCTTGTTAATTTCTAGTTTTATGGGACTGTGGTCTGAGAAGATACTTAGTCTTATTTCAATGGTTTGTTGTTTTGTTTTCTTTTTTAATTTGTGGATTCTTACTTTGTGCCCTAATATATGATCAATTCTGGAAAATGTACCATGTACACTTGAGAAAAAAGTGAATTGAGTTCTAGTTGGGTGCAGTATTCAGAATATATACACAAGGTCAATTTGGCTAAATGTATAGTTTAGATCTTTTGCATCTTTGTTAAGTTTCTTTTGAGTTGATCTAGCCTGTGGTGAAAGTGATGTGTTAAAGTCTCCTACCACTATTGTGGTGGTGCCTTGTTCTTTCTTCAGTTTGGTTAATAATTGTTTTATGTATTTAGCAAATCTACCATTTGGTGCATAGATGTTGACCAGTGTCATGTCTTCTTCATCTACTATACCTTTAATCATTATATAATGTTCTTCCTTCCTGTCTTTTATAGTGATTTTCATTCCAAAGTGAATTTTATCAGAGATTAGTATTGTCATTCTTGCTTTTTTTGTATGAATACTATTTGCTTGGTATTTTTTTTTCCTCTAGTCTTTGATTATGAGTCTATCTTTTTCTTCATTTCTTAGATGTGTCTCTTGTAGACAACATGATGATGGGATTTGGGGGTTTTAAAATCCATTCTGCTACTATTTTTCTCTTGATTGGTGCATTTGGTCCATTCACATTAAATGTGGTTATTGACAGGCCAGGTTTTATCATTGCCATTTTGCTGTGCTTCTTTTTCTGTTGCTTCTGGTTACTATGGTCCATATACTTTCCTTTGGTGTTTTCTGTGTAAAGGACATCCCTTAAAAGTTCTTGTAGATTTGAACTTGTTTTCATATGTTCCTAAAGTTCCTTCTTTTCTGCAAAGGATGTGACTTCCCTTTCTTGTTTGATGGAGAGCTCTGCTGGGTACAGAATCCTCGGCTTATAATTGTTTTCTTTCAACTTTCTGTATATACCATCCCATTGTCTTCTTGATTGCATGGTTTCTTTTGAAGAATCAGA
>NW_006406900.1:0-1205 GCF_000299155.1 Elephantulus edwardii
ATAGAAGGAGAATTGATGCCTTTGAGCTGTGGTGCTGGAGAAGAGTATGGAGAATACCATGGACTGCTAGGAAAACAAACAGATTCATCCTGGAAAGGGTTAAACCGGTTGGCTCCTTGGAGGCAAGGATTCTGAGGCTCCGTCTGACATACATTGGACATATTGTAAGGAGAGACCGTTCCTTGGAGAAGGACGACATGCTTGGGAGGGTGGAAGGACAGCACAGGAGGGGAAGGCCCTCTATGAGGTGGATTGATTCCGTGACTGGGGTAATCAGGATGGGTGTCTCGGAGACAGTGCGATTCACACAGGACAGAGCAGAGTTTAGGGCTATTGTATAAAGGGTCGCTATGAGTCCCAAGCGACTTGACGGCACAGAACAACAGCAACAACAACAACAGCAACAACAACATTATTGTCATTATAGGAGTCCAGAATGAAGGCTGCATAGTGGGGTGGACTTGGGGGTAGGGATTGCATAACAATAAAAGAGTTTTTCTTTTAGTTTTCAAGGAGAAGAGTGAATTGAGGGGAGGGAGTGGGCAGGAAGAAAAGTGCAACAATGAATGACTGGAAACCCTAAGTCTCTGTAAACTTTCATTAAAATTAATTAAAAAAATCACATCACATCTTCTAACAGCAGCTAAAACCCTGCTATGCATTAGACAAGCTGCTATCATAACTCAACACACAAAAATCAAACCAAGAACCAAGCCCACTGATGGAGAGGTGATTCTGACTTATAGTGACCCCATAGGTCAGTGTAGAATTGCCCCATAGGGTTTCCAATGCTGCACATCTTCACGGAAGCGAGCAACCTCAACTTCCTCCTATGGGAAAGTAGATGGACATCGTCACGGAAGCGAGCAACCTCATCTTCCTCCTATGGGAAAGTAGATGGACCTGAACTGCTCACCTTTTGGTTAACAGCCCAGCATATAACACACTACAGCACCAGGGCTCCTTACTGTTATCATAGCCTGTTATTACTTATACTGTTTGCTTGTCAATTACCTTCTTTATTTCTTAACCACTATCCTTTTCTCCACTATTACCTCATCATTGAAAGAAATGCGTTATCATTTAAGCAGTAACTCCCTCCCACCCTTCCAACTACTAATGCTTACTGTCGTTTATTCATTTGAGAGTTCAGTGGGCCCGAGGGCTGAGACTTCTTTACCAGTGTATTGTCATGTCTCCAGGAC
>NW_006406901.1:0-1254 GCF_000299155.1 Elephantulus edwardii
TCCCCAGCTTGGTTATTCAGTAACTGCTGAAGACCTCGACTTGGAAAAGAAAATCGCATTGCAGTGGTTTAACAAGGTCTTGGAAGATAAAATGGGTAAGCCATCAGTTTCGCACTCTAAAGAGAGGCTCTGCCCTTTCGTTTGTTGGTTTTGTTTGGAGTTTTTAGTTTTGTTTCTTTTTTCCTCTTTTTCTTATTTTTACTGCAGTGTACAGGAAAGTTGTGTTTTCATTCATTGTTGCACATTTTCCTCCCTTCTCCCTCTCCCAGTCCACCTTGCAGTGCATCTCTTCCTCTGGACTGTTGTCATACATATAGTAATGCCTAGTCATATATCCCTTTTAAACAGTTTTTTGCTTACATAACAGTGAAGGAATATTTTTCAAAAAAGAAAGTGAACTAGGGGAGGGGCAGGGAGGAAAATGTGCAACAATGAATGAATGAAAAATTCAACTTTTCTGTAAACTTCCATTAAAATCACAATTAAAATAAGTTTTTTTAGATAAACACTTAATTGCTTTATCTGTTCCAGTGCCGTGTTCATTATCCCCTTTTTCTAGTTTCCCCCAACCCTGCATGTCAGTCATGCTGTAAGAGTGGTATTCAGTATTTGTCTTTTGTGATTGAGAGCATTCACTCAGCATGTCTTCCAGGGTCACCATGTGTAATGTTTTAGAGAGTTTGTTGTTTTTCAGTACTGCACAGAATTCCATTGTGTGACTATACCATAATTTTTCTATCCGTTTGTTGGTTGATGGGCACTTGGGTTGCTGTAGTAATTCCCAGTGCTGGAATTGCTGGGGTCAAGTAGTATTTCTACTTCCAACTTTTTGAAAAGCACCAGGCCATCTTCCATAATGATCGTACCATTTTACACTCCCACCAGATCCCTCCACAACTTCAACAGCATTTATTGTGTGATGCTTTATTGAACTTTGCTGTTGCAAGCCTTAAAGTGGAGGCCTATCTGGAGTAAACCCAGGAAGTGTTCCACGTTTTGTTTTGTTATCTTTTTTACCTGAGAAAGCCATTTGGGTTTCCATTGATCATCTGGAGAAAAAAGACCATTGAATCTTGAAGTATATCTGGATGAGCTGGTCACCTAAAAATAAATAATCCCCAGAAAAACACATTCAGTGAGACCTTTCTGTTCTTCCTTAGATGCTCCCTCCGACTCTGTCACTGAGACCCCACCCACCACTCAGTCTTTTCCCGTGCCTGCTGCTGGGCCCGCTTCCTCGCCACCATCCCTCCC
>NW_006406902.1:0-1211 GCF_000299155.1 Elephantulus edwardii
ACTATATCATGGCATGGAGGAGGAATAGTGGAACTGCATCCACATTTACAATATTCTTCTTACCAAAACCATTTATGGAAAATAGGAACTGCTTTGGAACATGTGTCTCTGCATTGGAAATGATCATATTGTTAATATTTCTAGCCTTAAACTTAAAAGATTATTTTGTTCAAAATTATTTGTTATATTTTTGTTTAAATTCCTCCCTCTTTTAACAACTGGGATCGAGAGGGAAGAGAAAAACACCAGAGAATGGCGAAAATTATTGGGGCAGCTATTGCTGCCAGTTTAGGGCCTGTGTCAGGAAAAGGAAGTCTTTTTCCTAAACAGTGCCACCCAAAGGTAATAAAGGAGGTCAGAATTGTTTCCACTGTGGAAAACACGGCCACTTCAGTAGACAGTGTCACAGACGAGAGCCACAGATAGGCAGGGGAGTAGAGAGGATGCTGCTACTCACTTGCTTTAAGTGTGGATATGAAGGACACATGGCCAAGGGTGGCCCATATCAGCTTCTTAGCTGACAGGACTGACAGGCCCCCAGTTCCCAGCTGGAAACAAATGAGGAAGCTTCAACTATTTAGATCCTCTCAGAAGAGCCGTGTGTAAGCATTAACATTACTAGTAAGAATATTGATTTTCTCCTGGACACAAGAGCCTATTATTTGGTCCTAAAAGCCTTCTGAGGTCCCAACCCTTCTCACTATTTCTAAGTTGTTGGAATTGATGGAAAACCTCATAAGCAGTTACTTACTTCACTTCTGCCTTGCATGCGGACTTCCGAGCTGTAAAACAACCCAGTGGTAGATGGAATTTGGTCCAGGACTTAAGAACAATAAATGACATAGTTGAGCCCCTATAACTTGTGGTTCCTAACTTTTATACTGGAATAGACAAAGGGCTAGTCAATAAGCCTTTTCTTTTCAGAACTACTTTCCCTCTGTAACTTGATTTGTGCCATTGTTAGAACCTGTACTTGGAATATTATTACTTTTAATTTTTGCCTCAGGTACTTTTAACTTGTTAGGTAAATTGTTGTCTTCTAGGCTACAACAGTTCCATGATGCATCTTCAAGGATATGAACATGTATGGCTAAGCACAATTGATAACAGTGCATATAAATCCCAAAATCAATCTCCACAATAGTCTATGTGTTTCCTTATTGCCAAAGGGGCCCTTTAGAGTAGTGAGAGAAGATCTTCACCCTGAAACC
>NW_006406903.1:0-1255 GCF_000299155.1 Elephantulus edwardii
CGAAGCCCCAAAATCCTTGTCTCCTAGGAGCAGCCTGGATTAACCCTCTCCAGGATGAATCTGTTTGTTTTCAGTCCATGGTATATTCAATACTCTTTTCCAGCAGCACAGCTCAAAGGCATCAATTCTCCTTTTATCGTCCCTAGTCATTGTCCAACTCTCTGATACATAACAAGTGATTGCAAAGACCATATCCTGTATCAGATGCACCTTAGTCTCCAGAGTGACACCATTGCTCTTCAGTATCCTGGAGATGTCCCTAACAGCAGACTTTCCCATCGCAATACGTTTTTTTATTTCCTGGCTGCTGGTGCCAGGAGTGTTGACCGTGGAGCCAAGCAAACTAAAGTTGTTAACAATTTCAATCTCTTCACCATTCATCCTGATGCTGCCAATTGGTCCAGTGGTGAGAATCTTTGTCTCCTTGACATTGAGCCTCAATCCATACTGAAGGCTGCAGTCCTTGACCTTCTGCAGCAAGCATTTCAGGTCCTCTTCAGTTTCAGAAAAAAACACAAGGAAGAATTCAAGATACTAAAGAAATCCCAAAAGGCAACACGGGATGACAAAGCAAAATATTACAATGAAATGTGCAAGAAGCTGGAGTCGGAAAATCAAAAGGGCCGATCTCGTTCAGCATTTCTTAATCTCAAGGAACTGAAGAACAAATTCAAACTTCTAATTGCCATAATCAAGGATGCTTTAGGAAGAATATTAAATGATCCAGGGACTATTAAAAGAAGATGGAAAGAATATACTGAGTCACTGTATCGAAAGGAGTTGGCAGACGCAGAAGAATTTAATAAAATAACATATCAATAAGAGCCTATGGTGATGAAGGAAGAAGTTCAAGCTGCTTTGAAGGAAATAGCAAAAAAAAAAACAAGGTGCCAGGAATAGATGCTATACCAATTGACATATTTCAGCTAACAGACGCTGCCCTGGATGTGCTCACCAAGTTGTGCCAAGAAATCTGGAGAACAACCACTTGGCCAACTGACTGGAAGAGATCTATATTTGCTCCCATTCCAAAGAAGGGCGACCCAACAGAGTGTGGAAATTATAGAAAAATCTCATTGATTTCACATGCAAGCAAGATTCTACTGAAGATTATCCAAAAGGACTGGAACAGCACATCAGCGGAGAACTGCCGGAAGTCCAGGCTGGGTTTAGAAGAGGTCGTGGTACTGGGGATATTGTAGCTGATGTTAGATGGATCTTAGCTGAAAGCAGGGAATACCAGAAGAATGTATGT
>NW_006406904.1:0-1255 GCF_000299155.1 Elephantulus edwardii
CTTGGAGAGGGACATGATGCTGGGAAGAGTAGAGAGTCAGCGAAGGAGAGGAAGACCCTCAACCAGGTGGACTGATATGGTGACTGCTACAATGGGCTTTTCTGTGTCAGGAAGTGTGAAGATGACGCAGGATAGAACAGGGTTCAGATCTGTTCATACAGTTGCTATGAGTTGTGCTTGACGTGACGGCACCTAACAACACATTGCTATTATAGGATGTCTTTTTTAATTTTTTCTGATGACATGTACAAAGTGAAGGAGGGAAAAAATTTAATCCTCCTCCCTTCTAAGGATTATTCTGGTTGTATTTCTTCTAAAACTGATTTTTTGTTCTACTGGTATTCCAAGGTATATCCAATATTCTTTGCCAGCAAAGATCAAATACATTAATTCTTCTGTCTTCCCTTTTCATTTTCCAGTATTTAAAAGGAAGTAGTAAAAAGTAGTTAAAAGGAAGACATTGAAATAGGTCCCTAGCACTGGAATGGTTTTGCCTTATATGGGTTGTTGTAATATACTGTGAAGTCAAAACCAATTCATAGCTGACCCAAGTCACATGCCTTCTGATTGGCAGCATAAGTCCTTTCTTTCATTTTTAAAAAAGTGTAATGAAAATTTACAGAAAACAAACTCTCATTCACGCATTGTTGCACATTTTCCTCTCTTATCCCCCCAGTTTCCTTTAAAAAATCATTGTTGCAGAATTTCCTCCCTCTTCTGCCTCTCAGTCCATTTTGCTATGCACCTCTCATTCTGGACTGTTGTCATGCAAATAATGCCTAATCATATATTCCTTTTATACAATTCTTTTATTAATCTGTTCCATTGCAATGTTCATTATTTATCCCCTGTTTTCTTAGATGGAAGCAACCCATTAACAAATGAATGGCTAGAAAGTTATGGTATAGTCACACAGTGGAATACTTCACAGCACTGAAAAACAAGGTTCCTTTCTCACCACATCCTCTCCAACATTTATTACCTGCTGCACTGTTAAAATTTGCCACTGTTACTGAAATGAGCTTATATCTCATTGTGGTTTTGATTTGCATCTCTCTTCTTGCCACTGGTTTTGAACATTTCTTCATGTGTCTTTTTGCCATTCGAATATCTTCCTCTGTGAAAATTCTTTCCGTGTCCTTTGCCCATTTTGTGGGATCGTAAAATGGTACAACCATTCTGGAAGGCAGTTTGACGCTTCCTCAAAAAGCTGAATATGGAAATTCCATATGACCTAGCTATTATATTGCTTGGA
>NW_006406905.1:0-1236 GCF_000299155.1 Elephantulus edwardii
ACAGCACATAACAACAACAACAAACAACAACATATTTGTGAGTAGCAACTAGGATCTTAAAAGCTTATAAATAGGCATCTAAAGTGTCACCATCATTTTCACACTGTCTGAACAAAAGAATGTGTGTGTCGGTGGTTGGGGGGGAATCAAAGACATATTTTGTGAGGTTCAAGAACAGTGAGGAAAATCCCTCAGAACAGGTAAGAGAGAATAGACTGAAAAACTGACCAGGCATGGAAGACATAGATGCTCAGAATTTATTTAGGGAAAGACTTAACAGACCAAGGAAATGCTGTAGCAATGAAGCCACTGGTGGCTGATTTCCATACTGACTCTAGCATTGAGGCTTTTAAATGATGATTTGTTAGTGGAAGTGGATGAGTCTTGGGGGATTAATATGTGTTTTGACTATACCTACTAACTAGATGTTTTGATAAGTCATTACTTAACGCCTATAAGTTTCAGGAAGGGTGGAAGGGGTCGCTTATCTAGTGTGTATAAGACCCAGGATGAAGAAAGGGGGCTGCCACTGTTTGTCCATTTCCTGCAAGGAAATTTACTGGAAGTAAATGGCCAAGTTTAGAGCTTTTCCAGGGACTTAAGGTTTGGTCATTTGAGGGGAATTCAGTTATACACATATGGTCCCATTTAGTTCATAGCACTACCAGAGCTCATACACTTCAGTTTCCACAGGATTGTCTTAGAGATTTGTCTATCGTGGTTGATCTGTAAGGGGAAGTTTAGATCTTAGCCTAAGGATATGGCTAAGGGCTATAAGCTCAGGGGCTTTACTAAACTCTATCAGACCAGTAATACTGTCCATTTTATATGATATTTTAATTTTGTTCTACATTTATCTCCTATTTGATCCACAATCCTATACTGTGATTCTTTTCAAGGAGACCGGCAGTGGTAGCCAGGCATCGTATAAGTCTTTTCAATTTAAATGCAATGGAAGTGCTTGAGAACTAGAATGCAGGAAGTGACATCATCTATTTTGTATTAGCCATCTATGTTAAAAAATTTGTCTGGAAACAAAGCTGTGTGCAAAATATACTTGTTGTTGTTCGTGTTGTTATGTGCCGTCGAGTCGCTTGAGACTCATAGCGACCCTATGTACAACAGCCCTAAACTCCGCTCTGTCCTGTGCCAATCGCACTGTCTCTGACACTCCCATCCCAATTATCCCAGTCACTGAATCAATCCACCTCATAGAAGGCCTTCCTCTCCTGCGCT
>NW_006406906.1:0-1255 GCF_000299155.1 Elephantulus edwardii
TATATTATATTTAATACTTTTCTCCAGGCTGCCCCTTGGAGGCAAGGATTCTGAAGCTGCATCTCACATACTTTGGACATGTTGCAAGGAAGGATCAGTCCTTGGAAAGGGTCATCGTGCTTGGAAAGGTGGAGGGACAGTGCAGGAGAGGAAGACACTCAAAGAGGTGGCTTTATTCAGTGACTGGGGTAATGGGGTAGGTGTGTGCCAGTGATAGTAAGATGGGCACGGGGTAGGCTGTTGTACGGAGGGTCGCTATGAGTCATAGGTGACTCGACAGCACATAACAACAATGTATATTTTTAAATATTTTTATATACTATAAGGAGCACTGGTGGCCTAATGGCAAGATGATGTGGTGCAATCCCAAAGGCACGCAGTTCGAGGCCACCAGCTTTTCAGTGGGAGAAGGATGGGCAATCTCCTCCTGTGCAATTAACTGCCTCAAAAAAACTCTCAGAGGGTCAGCTGTGGGTCAGTTCCACCTCAACAGTACCCAACAATATATATTCTATATAGTGCATTGAACGTTCTTGTTCATTATATATTTCTTGAATGTAAATGTGGTATTTCATAGTCTTTGAGGTTATGGAATGACTTCTAGAGGAGCCATCATCAGAAGGACATCTTCATTTTGTTAACATTTTTCCCAATCTGGTAATGTTAGTAAATATAATCTTGTTTCATTTGGAAATGCTAGTAAACGCAATTAATCACCATGTGGATAAGGAACCTGACGGCATTAGTGATTTATAATTTAAATTGCTAAAACAAATGGGCAGTGATTTCAATTAGTCAGTCATTCCACAGGAGAAAGATAGACACTTTGCTCCCATAAAGATTCACCACCTCAGAGCCCAATGTGGGCGTCTGTGTGAGGCAGAAACATAACCGAGAGGCACCCTGAGCCTCTTTCTAGCGGAGCTGTGAGGCAGAGGGGAGTTCGGCAGCACTTAGCAACTGGGTGACTAGTGTGTTTATGAATTTAAATTCTTTATAATAAAGCAGACATGGAATATTTAGAAAGTATATAAATATACATAGTAGTTATTATGTGCTGTCAAGTCGCCTGCGACTCATAACGACCCTATGTGCAACAGCTCTAAACCCTGCTCTGTCCTGTGTCAATCTCACTGTCTCCGATGCACCCAGCCCCATTACCCCAGTCACTGAATCAATCCACCTCATAGAGGGCCTTCCCCTCCTGCGCTGTCCCTCCACCCTCCCAAGCATGATGTCCTTCTCCAAGGACTGA
>NW_006406907.1:0-1204 GCF_000299155.1 Elephantulus edwardii
CGCTTTTAAATTATTCTCTCCCTCATCTGTTTCAGTGCAGTATACACAATTTATCCAGTTTTTCTCAGTCTTACCCCAACCCTGATATCAGTCCCATTTACAGCAGTAGCACCATGCAATATTTTCCTAATAAAAATTATTTTTTAAAAAAGCAAGCAAAAAAAATTACAAAGCTAAGAGATTCCAATCTTTGGGACAGGGGGAGAGAAAAAGGTGACAAATAGCCAAAATTGTATTGCAGCAACCACAGAACACGAAGGAACTGGAAAGAGAGTAAGTAGGGGCAGATTTTAAAAGGAACACAATCAAAATCACAGAGATGAGAGTAAGAGTTGTTTGTTGTTAGGTGCTATTGAGTTAGTGCGATCCTTTGAACAACAGATCTGAACCCTGTCCTGTCCTGTGCCCTCCTCACACTTCCTGACACACCGGAGCCCATTGCAGCAGTCACCGTGTCAATCCACCTGGTTGAGGGTCTTCTTCTCCTTTGCCGACCCTCCACCTTTTCAAGAATCACGTCCTTCTCCAAGGAACAGCCTCTCCCAGCAACATACCCAAAGTATGGGAGATGAAGCTTTATCATCTCTGCCTCTAAATGTCACTCTGGCTGCACTTTCTCCAAGACATATTTGTTTGTTATTTTGGCAGTTCACGGGATGTTCGATACTCCTCAACAACACTGTCATCCAAGTGATCGGGAAGACCATGGCCTGAATTAGATGGACCTTAGTCCTCAAACTGACATCATTACTCCTCAATAACTTGGAGACATCCTTGACTGCAGACTTCCCCGGTGCAATATGTCTCCTGATTTCCTGACTTCTGGTCCCAAGGCTGTTGACTGTGGATCCAAAGAAGATGAAGCTATTAGCAGTTTCAATCATTTCTCCATCTATCATGATGTTGCAGTTGACATTGGTCCAGTTGACACTGAGATGCAACCTATATTGATGGTTGTGCTTTTTGAGTTTCTGCAACCAGAAGCTTTAAGTCCTCACTTTCAAGAAGCAAGGAAGCGTCATCTGCACCATGCAGGTTATGTTTTGTTTGTTTGTTTTTGTTTTTTGGTTTTTTTTAATCTACACTTGAAGATTATTTTTTTATTAAATTTTATGAATTTCAATGAACATTTACAGAGATTTTATATTTCCATTCATTCATTGTTGCACTATTTTCTCTACCCTCCCCACCCAGTTCATTCCTC
>NW_006406908.1:0-1255 GCF_000299155.1 Elephantulus edwardii
TGGACTGTCAAGAAAGCAAACAGATTCATCCTGGAGAGGGTTGAATCAGGCTGCTCCTTGGAGGCAAGGATCCTGGAGCTTCATCTGACATACTTTGGACATGTTGTAAGGAGAGAGAGGTCCTTAGAGAGGGACCTCATGCTTGGAAGCGTAGAGGGACAGCACAGGAGGGGAAGGCCCCCTATGAGGTAGATTGATTCAGTGACTGGGGTAATCTGGATGGGAGTGTCAGAGGCAGTGAGACTGGCACAGGACAGAGCAGGGTTTAGGGCTGTTGTACATAGTGTAGCTATGAGTCGCAAGCGACCCAATGGCACATAACAACAACAACAAGTCACATGGGAAGAGATTGGCTATGTTTCCCCCACGAAGTCACTAGTGTATTTGAAGCACTAAAGAGATGCAGCATTTGGAGATCCAAGATGGCGGCAGAGGCAGAGACAGCGTGGTGAGCTGTGGGAACAGCAAACCACTTAAAGCAGGGCCATTATGGCCTTCCACAGACTTCGGGTTATTGATAATTGAACACTTAAACAGTTGATGACTGGCCCTCAGTGAAGATTGAGGCTCAACAACAGGAATTCAAGGATTCCCAAGGAGATATGGGTGAGTCTTGTGGCCCCCAACCTCCCCTGCAGAGCCCTCGCTGCACCACCACAGCTGCTGCAGCTCCATGAGGCTTCTACAGCCAGAACGAATGGATTCTCTCACCCAGAATGGATGCTGGACACCGGCTTTCCTCAAGACTGGTACAGTGAAGCCACCACATTGCCACAAGATGGACTTGGTCTGGAGAGAATTCTTGGAGCCAGGATGGCGGCTGTGGGGGAAGCGGGTGCCTGCTGGCCCCCCCGCACAAGAGGGGCTGCACACCAGCTGAGCACCAATGCAGTGGGGTGGAGGGGGCACACCCCCAACAGCCGCCTGTGCTGGGGTGGGCGCGCGCTTCCCGCAAGCCTCCTGCACTTGGGGTGGGGGGAGAACTCCACTGGCCACCTGTGTAGGAGGTGGGGATGGGATGCATGACCGCCATCTGGGTTTGGGTCTCCTTAGAAAGGCCAAAGAAGACGATTACCTATGCATTGGACAGGCCAAAGAAGAAGATTACCTATGCATTGGACAGGCCAAAGAAAAAGATTACCTACGCATTGGACAGGGCAAAGAAGATGATTACCTATGCAATGGATTGCTGAAAGTCTCTGTGAGTCTGATGACCTTAACAGTGGCAGCATGCACAAGAGGACCAACATCCTAA